>NC_090766.1:55527067-55532067 GCF_036898095.1 Palaemon carinicauda | reverse complement strand
TTATAAATTAACTGTTTGTTTGTATGAACTGTGCAATTATATGCTAGTTTAAGGAATCTATTACTGTATAAGTCTACCTTCATATGAATATACGGTATGTGCGGGAAATAATCTGCCAAAATGTAGATATAAAAATGACCATGTACGCATGCATATTATTATTATTATTATTATTATTATTATTAGTAGTAGTAGTAGTAGTAGTACTTGCTAAGCTACAACCCTAGTTGGAAAAGCAGGATGCAATCAGTCCAGGGGCTCCAACAGGGAAAATAGCCCAGTGAGGAAAGTTAAAAATGGAAAATGAAATATTTTAAGAGCAGTAACAACATTAAAATAAATATTTCCTATTTGAAATATAAAAACTTTTAACAAAACAAGAGGAAGAGAAATAAGATAGAATAGTCTGCCAGAGTGTATATGTATATATAAATACATACGCACACAAAACACACACGAACACACATACATAACTCCTGGGCTGCCAGAGGAATTAGGCCCAATAAAAGACGAGGACAGATCAGTGCGACTGCATTTGTTAAAAGAACGAACATTCGGCAAATTTACGTAAGCAGTGAACTGGATAACTGGTAGTTTGTTGACTTTGACTGGGTGCTGTCAGACTGTAGATTTGCATAAGGCATGGATACCTCTTTGAAATCCAAGTATTATAAAACCATGGTTCTCCTTGGTATAGTAGCTATACCATGTATAAAACTATATTTTGTGGGGACACGTTTGTTACGGTGGAGGGAACTTGGTTTCAATAGTCGTTAGCCCTTTAGCATGTAACACTATAGTTTACCCTCTGTATAGGCTACACCCACGCGCTTAATGCGCTGTACAGTGTATGTTTCAGCAATTGACAATAATTTCAACTATGACATCACTGTTTGATAAACATGTGTTGGTAACTTAAGTTAATTACAATTGAATGATCTGATAACCATTAACAATCAATCTTGGGTCTCATGTGAAACCTTGATCAACACGCGAATCCTGATAACCGTTGCAAATCGAATTTCTTTTCTTTCGACTTATTCTTAAACCTTTGTGTCTTGGATAGTCTTTGTTTTGATTAAGAAATAGTCTTTGTTTTGAATAAGAAAACTTTGTATGGCTAAATGTGTATGCGTTTCATATTAAGTCAGAAGAAATGCTTCCTTCTTTTGAAGTTCACCTCAGTCGCGCAGCCGTCTCAGTACAGTTAAGACTAGTGTGTGTGTGTGTCACCTGCTGTTGTTTCATTCAATACTGACGTATTTCCAAGATTTAATTGCTTCCTAATATAGACAACAAGTATCTGCAGATTTTTGCTGAAGTGTATCGTACACGATATTACAAAATTATATGAAGTGGTAAATAATGCCGGAACTTGAGCTTCAGCAGTGCAGGGGGAGGAAAATAAATTTCGAGTCGTAATTGTTACGTAGTTGTAATTCAGATTAATTCCTACTGCCTACGCTTGCCATTTACTGTATAAAGTGAAATTGTGATGTTATATCATAGGTGTGGTGATGTGTCATTTGTCGTAGTAACTTGTCTAACTCTGGTATGTACCTCGCAATAGCCTTCGACCATGAAAACCAAGTATTGTAAAAGTCTGTCTACCAGAATCGACTTAATTATGGATTACCAAGAGAAACTAGGAATTCAAATTCACAACGAAAATGTTAAGCAGAATTAAGTGATAATAGATAATAAAGTCGCCACTTTTCAAGTAAAATCCTCAAACGTCTTTTCGAAAATATGTTGAGTTACAGAAGCATTCGGTTAAACAATTAGGCCAACATTTTCAGAAATTACCCGTTTGACTGCTATGGAACTAAGTCACATCCACAATGTGTGTGAATTATAGGCCTATTTTGTCTGGAGGGAATGAGAGAAGAATGAAGTTCGTATCGGAAGGACGTGGTGAGTAGGTAAAAAAACAATATTTGTAATATCTTCTTGTAGCGATAAGGTTTTTTTTTGTGATAATAGCATTTGAAAGCTGATCTTGTCAAAAGCAAAACATTCACCCACTGCGTGTGCCTGTTTGTATATATATATATATATATATATATATATATATATATATATATATATATATATATATATATATATATATATATATATATATATATATATATATATATATATATATATATATATATATATATATATATATATATATGTATGTATGTATGTATGTAAATGTGTGTGTGTGCGTACCAGGTCAACCCACGCGCAGGTAAATTGGGGGTGAGTAGGGATTAGAGGGGTAAACGTTAAAGGGGGGTAAGTTTTGTGACGTCAGTAAGCACCACTGGCCGGCGAAAGAACACCTTTCAGTCAGAACTTATTTTGCAAAAGTTCATTATTCTTTCTTATCCAGTTAAGAATAACATTACTATTTCAGATAATATAATATTTCAAGATATTTTGGTGACTTGATTTCATGATAAGATACTTCTTATAAGAAGGTTTTGTAGAAAAAAATGGTATCAAAAGACGCACATCAGGAAAGAAACAAATATTAAAATTCTTTATATCAGTTAGTAAATATACAAATAAACAACGAGCATGATTACATGAAAAAATTATTTTACACTTATTATTTACTAAAAACTACATTTAGAAAAATCTATACAAATATGGTTGCACAAATAAACTTAAACTTAAAAAATCCTGATTATTACATTTTACAACCTTTTAACTTTATTCATAATTTTCCCTGTGGAAGTTGCTTCCCTATTTGATATTCTTATTCTATAGAATGTTTAACAACGAACGAAATAAGTAACTAAATCTAGTGGCAATCCCATTACATTTGCAATTTCTGCTGCTAAATTTTTTACTGTTCCTTTACCAGGTTTTAAACCTTTTTCCCCATGATAACATTTGAACATTTTTTCCATAGTCTTAATTTGATCAGAAAATTCTTTTGATGGCTTCACTAGTTTATTATCTGCTCTGCTAATTATACTCGTCCATGAATTGTCTCCCATTGATACATATGACCCAAGATTTGGGTATTTAGGAAACTTATGGTCAATGAAACCAGCAAAATACTCTAGACCCCCTTTCGCTATTGCATCCTCCAGCTGTTCGTTAACAACTTCCCCTACACTTTCTGTAACATCATTATCTTTTTCTTCAACGTCATATTCATCCGGCAAACAAAATATCATAGCGGAGAGACTTTTCACGTTGTAGCGATTCGTCGTCTTTATCTTGAGTGGAAATTTCATTACTAAGGAAAGAAAAGGTTCTAGCTGTTAAGTTATCTACTTTTCTTTTGGTTTCTGTATTACATTTCGACCCCATGAGATAATTATCCTTCCCTAAAAGATGAGATCTAATGCGATATTTAACGGCCACTGAAGTTGGGTGCTGATAACAGGCTCCCATTTGTCGCAGACAAGCAAAGAAATGTTCCAGTCCATCTTGATTCAGTCTGTATGGCAGTATATATGATATAATGAATTTATTTTTTACCATCTGTAACAATTTGGGCAAAGATTCGCATGAAATTGACACTCCTTTTTGGAATGGGTAAAGACTTTTACATCCAATTACCTTCATTGATTTTACTGTCTGTGTCATGCACTTGATAATTTTATTCTGATTTTCTAAGTCTAACCCATAGGCATTTCTGGACATCTTTGTGTCATACGGAACTCGAGAATTGAACATATCAAACCAAGAATCAGTTAGAGATATAAATTGACTTGCTTTTTCCCAATGTTTATCTAGAAATAATACTTTCCTACCAAAATATTTAAGAGATTTCGCAGTTGTTTCTGATATCAGTTGTACAGCTAATTTCACATTCATGCGCTGAAGGCCACTTACATTTATATGTTTCTCAGTAAGCTTATATGCTGTTTTCAAATCGCTTTTGCTTCTCTTTATAAGTTCTCTTACTGAACCGCTATTGACAAATTCACCGTCACTTAACTCAAAGCCATAGTCAAGGAAATTGTTTCTTATGAGTTTCATGAGATGAGGAGCATCAGCAAAGACACAAACTACACGATCGGGTGATACTGGATTTTCAAACGTCGAATTCTCCATACTTATACCTAAAGATTTCCACAACCTAACGTTTGTAGGACACTGGAAAACCTGCTGACTCTATCTCAGTGATAATACAAAAAAAGAGTGGTTTTGTCATATCTGCATCAAAATCGTAATAAATAATTTGCTTCCATGAACTCACAAGACTCATAGCACATTAGACTTTACTTTTTGGAGCATAAAGAGTATCTGAGCCTTTATCATAACTCCATTCTTTGGCAATGCTACATTCGTCAAATGATAATATACAAACACGCTCAGTAACACTCATCAATTCTGATTTGTGCTTTAATAACTTAATAACGGTCTTTAAAACTCCTGGTTCGATATCTAATCTATTAACCCATCTATTGAATGTAGAAAAGGACCCATGGTTGAAATATGTCATTATGAATAAGGCTTCATTGTGAAACAATATTTTGTCCACTTGCTTCTTTGATACTGATAAACATAACAAAAGTACCATTCACTTTTATCATTTACAATATCTTCTCCACTTCAAAACAAAAGATATATAAATGCATTGCCATATATTTGTCAAAATGAGTAATTGGATCGAGTGTTTATGAGTTTATTAAAAAAAAAATACCGATATATTGTTAGTTTTCATATCTATAATCTAATACATATCGTTTACCAACAATGTACTTCACTTTTGAACCTTACCTTGTGATAGAGGTAATGATAATGTTGGAATTGATCCTTCCTTTAATCGTCGTTGGTTTTTTGGCATTGGCTCTCCAAGCAATTCATATCTCAGATTTCTCTCAAATGCATCAGGTTCAAAATGTAAACTACACATGATTGCATTATCAGGGTTGAAAGGGTCCTTCCTTTTACATGAATTTATCCACAGCTTTCTGGTTTCCACGTGCTTGGGAAAGCTGTGAAGAGTTACTCCTTCATCTCTTTTAGATTTATTAGAAGAACACCCATAC
>NC_090766.1:55502067-55522067 GCF_036898095.1 Palaemon carinicauda | reverse complement strand
TCTCACTGTTCATTTGTTCGAGCGAGTTGTAAATGGATGTGCTGCACATGCCCTAACCATGGATTGCTGTTAGTCCTGTACTAGAATTACTTATGATTTATATCACGTCCCTCACATATTTTTTGCTCCACCCTGGTTACTTGGCTTGCAAATAAGCACAGTCTCACTGATCCTCTGTTCTGGCAAGTGGTACATAGATGTGCTGTGCACGCCATCCATTGCTCAGTAGTTCTAGTAAGCTGTACATCGATGTGCTGCACACACCATAGGTCACTTTTAAAGTCGTGTACCAGAATTTCCTATAATTCATATCTCCTCCCTCGGATAGTTTTTACTCCACTATGGCTCCTTTCCTTGCAAATAAATATTATTATCTCACTTATCCTTTGTTCTATTAAAACGGTATGTGGATGTGCTGTGCACGCCATTTTTGTGGCCTCTATGACAGTCCTCTACCAGAATTGCCAGAATTCATGTCACATCCTTTAGATAGTTTTATCTCCATCGTAAATCCTTCACTTGCAATTAAACATAACCTCACTGCTCCATTGTTCTGGCAAGCAGTACATGGTTGTACTGTGCATGCCATCTCCATGGGTCGCTATCAAAGTCCTGCACCAGAATTGGCTATAATTTGTTTCACGTCTCTCAGATAGTTTTTGCTCTATAATGGCTCCTTTGCTTGCAAATAAACATAATCTCGTCGCTCCTATGTTCTGGCTAGTCATCCCCGTAGGTCACTAATAAAGTTTTGTACCAAAATTACCTACAATTGTGTCGTGTCCTGACGATAGTTTTTGCTTCACCGTTTCTCGTTTGCTTGCAAATAAACATAGTCTCCCTGCTTCCTTTGTGCTTGCAAGGCAAGTAGTACATGATTGTGCTGTGCTCACCATCATTATGGGTCACTATTAAAATCCTGTACCAGAATTCCCTATAATTTGTATCACGTCCCTCAGATAGTTTATGCTTCATCGTTGCTCCTTTGCTTGCAAATAATCATAATCTCCCTGCTTCCTTTGCTCTAGCAAGGCAAGCAGTACATGAATGTGCTACGCCCACCATCATTATGGGTCACTATTAAAATCCTGTACCAGAATTTCCTATAATTTGTATCACGTCCCTCAGATAGTTTATGCTTCATCGTTGCTCCTTTGTTTGCAAATAAACATAATCTCGCTGCTTCCTTTTGCTCTAGCAAGGCAAGCAGTACATGAATGTGCTGCGCACGCCATCGCCATGGGTCGCTATTAAAATCCTGTACCAGAATTGCCTATAATTTGTATCACGTCCCTCAGATAGTTTATGCTTCATCGTTGCTCCTTTGCTTGCAAATAATCATAATCTCCCTGCTTCCTTTGCTCTAGCAAGGCAAGCAGTACATGAATGTGCTACGCACACCATCATTATGGGTCACTATTAAAATCCTGTACCAGAATTTCCTATAATTTGTATCACGTCCCTCAGATAGTTTATGCTTCATCGTTGCTCCTTTGCTTGCAAATAAACATAATCTCCCTGCTTCCTTTTGCTCTAGCAAGGCAAGCAGTACATGAATGTGCTGCGCAAGCCATCATTATGGGTCGCTATTAAAATCCTGTACCAGAATTTCCTATAATTTGTATCACGTCCCTCAGATAGTTTATGCTTCATCGTTGCTCCTTTGCTTGCAAATAATCATTATCTCCCTGCTTCCTTTTCTCTAGCAAGGCAAGCAGTACATGAATGTGCTACGCACGCCATCATTATGGGTCGCTATTAAAATCCTGTATCAGAATTTCCTATAATTTGTATCACGTCCCTCAGATAGTTTATGCTTCATCGTTGCTCCTTTTCTTGCAAATAAACATAATCTCCCTGCTTCCTTTTGCTCTAGCAAGGCAAGCAGTACATGAATGTGCTGCGCACGCCATCATTATGGGTCGCTATTAAAATCCTGTACCAGAATTGCCTATAATTTGTACCACGTCCCTCAGATAGTTTATGCTTCATCGTTGCTCCTTTGCTTGCAAATAATCATAATCTCCCTGCTTCCTTTGCTCTAGCAAGGCAAGCAGTACATGAATGTGCTACGCACGCCATCATTATGGGTCACTATTAAAATCCTGTTCCAGAATTTCCTATAATTTGTATCACGTCCCTGAGATAGTTTATGCTTCATCGTTGCTCCTTTGCTTGCAAATAAACATAATCTCCCTGCTTCCTTTTGCTCTAGCAAGGCAAGCAGTACATGAATGTGCTGCGCAGGCCATCGGCATGGGTCGCTATTAAAATCCTGTACTAGAATTTCCTATAATTTGTATCACGTCCCTCAGATAGTTTATGCTTCATCGTTGCTCCTTTGCTTGCAAATAATCATTATCTCCCTGCTTCCTTTGCTCTAGCAAGGCAAGCAGTACATGAATGTGCTACGCACGCCATCATTATGGGTCACTATTAAAATCCTGTACCAGAATTTCCTATAATTTGTATCACGTCCCTGAGATAGTTTATGCTTCATCGTTGCTCCTTTGCTTGCAAATAAACATAATCTCCCTGCTTCCTTTTGCTCTAGCAAGGCAAGCAGTACATGAATGTGCTGCGCACACCATCGCCATGGGTCGCTATTAAAATCCTGTACCAGAATTTCCTATAATTTGTATCACGTCCCTCAGATAGTTTATGCTTCATCATTGCTCCTTTGCTTGCAAATAATCATTATCTCCCTGCTTCCTTTGCTCTAGCAAGGCAAGCAGTACATGAATGTGCTACGCACGCCATCATTATGGGTCACTATTAAAATCCTGTACCAGAATTGCCTATAATTTGTATCACGTCCCTCAGATAGTTTATGCTTCATCGTTGCTCCTTTGCTTGCAAATAATCATAATCTCCCTGCTTCCTTTGCTCTAGCAAGGCAAGCAGTACATGAATGTGCTACGCACGCCATCATTATGGGTCACTATTAAAATCCTGTACCAGAATTTCCTATAATTTGTATCACGTCCCTGAGATAGTTTATGCTTCATCGTTGCTCCTTTGCTTGCAAATAAACATAATCCCCCTGCTTCCTTTTGCTCTAGCAAGGCAAGCAGTACATGAATGTGCTGCGCACGCCATCGGCATGGGTCGCTATTAAAATCCTGTACCAGAATTTCCTATAATTTGTATCACGTCCCTCAGATAGTTTATGCTTCACCGTTGCTCCTTTGCTTGCAAATAATCATAATCTCCCTGCTTCCTTTGCTCTAGCAAGGCAAGCAGTACATGAATGTGCTACGCACGCCATCATTATGGGTCACTATTAAAATCCTGTACCAGAATTTCCTATAATTTGTATCACGTCCCTCAGATAGTTTATGCTTCATCGTTGCTCCTTTGCTTGCAAATAAACATAATCTCCCTGCTTCCTTTTGCTCTAGCAAGGCAAGCAGTACATGAATGTGCTGCGCACGCCATCGCCATGGGTCGCTATTAAAATCCTGTACCAGAATTTCCTATAATTTGTATCACGTCCCTCAGATAGTTTATGCTTCATCGTTGCTCCTTTTTTTGCAAATAAGCATAATCTGACTGCTTCTTTGTTCTGGCAAGCGGTACATGAATGTGCTGTGCACGCTCTCACCATGGGTTGCTATCAAAGTCCTGTACCAGAATTATCTATGATTTATATCCCGTCCCTCACATAGTTTTTGCTCTAAAGTGGCTCCTTTGCTTGCTAAGAAGCATAATCTGACTGCTACTTGTTCTAGCAAGCGGTACAAAGATGTGCTAAGCACGCCGTCCCCATAGGTCACTATCCAATCTTGTACCAGAATGACCTAGAATTCATATAACGTCCCTCAGATAGTGTTTGCTCCACCGTGGCTCCTTCACTTGTAAATAAACATAATAACAGGACAATGTATACAGTCTTAACATGATTAGGGCTCTTTGTGTTGGATTTTTTGTAGAATATATTAATTTTTGTAAAGTGCTTATTATTTTGATCACCAATATTTCTTGATGGACCTTGCCAAGAACGAATTTTAATAACGACTTTCACGAGAATGTAGAAAACGACGTGGGGTTCCGTATAATTTTATATTTTAATTAAAGATGTTTTTTCACTTGCGATAGTAATAATAGTTTTAGGTTATCAACAACAACAACAACAATGATGATGATGATGATGAGTAATTTCTTTGACACTTCAGTACGATCGAAAGTTAAATATTTCATATCTAAATAACGTTGCTACCTTTTTTTGCAGTAATATGCTGAACTCGCATTTTTAGAAAAAGTTATTATGTCAGAATATCCTTCCTTACGTTTTGACAGATATGATTCGATAATAAATACTTCATGAACTATTTCCTCTTGGTTTATATTCTTCATTCATTTTATGTTGAACTTTTCCTTTAGATTGAAATCAAAATTTAAAAACTTACGATGCTCATTTCGGTTTGGTTTCAAATTTGGGTAGTTCTCACTTACCAATATAAAATCAAAGAAAACAAATTACTAAGTTGAAATGTAAACGAATAAAAACAAGGTAAACTTAGCCAAATACAAAAAATATCTATACTTTCTAAAAGCAAATTATTAGAACAAATTTGTTTTAATGAAAAAAAGAAAAATACGAATGGTTACAGCTAAACTTCATGAAAACTGTAATCGATAATTTGCGCAGTTGTGAAGCCTCTTAACTGATCTGAATAAAACAAATGTAAATTTCTTTCACTCCTCATAAACATTTCCAAAAGCGTTTCCAGGAACAAGACCTTTAGATCTCGTCCTGTGTGGAGTCTCTCGGGATGGTAAGAACACTCGCCTTGTGTGATTAAGTGATGTATTTCTTGTTGATGACTATCATCATTACGCGGGAGCGAACCTTTCCCGGTAAACATATTTTTTTCGAGCTACAGATTAAGCTTTGATTTTTCATTATTTTTTGTAAAGTATGTTTATGGCTAGCTATTGCAGTCACTTATTGTTGATTTTATTTCCTGAGTTAGTATGTGTAACACTGAGAAAAACAAAACATAGTTAGGTTACAATTAGTAGAAAATACTCTACAAAATAGAATGGAAATGTTATATTCTTAAATTGCCATTGACCATTAATGTTCGTGATATTCCACTTTGATTTAAATTGATCGTAGAATATACTTTCCGTGTCACCTTTTTCACGAAAGCTCTTTTTATACAAACACCACTGAGACAGAAGTTACAGAAACATCCGTCTAGTCTGCATTATGTGAAATTGTCAATAGAATTATAGTGGGATTTGACCCAAAGGAAAGGGATCTATGGCTTTAAGATATTAATTGGCGAGGATAATGAGAGAGGATTGAGGAATGACATGCCATGTTGGGGCAGCAAAGTTGTGAGTCGTGCATGGAATGTATTGACAATACCTTGTAGTTGGTGATAATGAACAGAAGCTTTGGGGTATGGTGAAAGAGGTTGTGAGAGATTATGGGAAAAGTGGAAAGGAAATGTTATTTAATATTGTTCTGATAGAACATGAAAGAAAGGTGTCACAGGGAACGACAGTGTGGATGGGTTTAGAGCAGATGTTGGTTCATGTATTTGGTAGTATGAGAGATGAGGGCGTTCCAGGGTAGGGGACGTAATGATGGTATCGGGATAAGTAGAAAATCTGTATATCAATAAGCAAAATTTACATTATAGTAAGGAACGGGACCTTTTGAGATAATTGTGGAAGTGAATTGTCTATGTTTAATGCATCCAATTAAAGTAAAAACAGTAGGTAATAAGAAGTTCAGTAGTGCTCTTAGGGCAAGAAAGATCGAATGGATGAGAAATGTAAAGCTCCATCGGAAAGTGATAAAATGATTGGAATAGACAAAAAAAAATCAGTAGCTTACAAAGAGGCTTAATCATGTAGCGATAGTTGGGACGCCAAGGGAGTAAAAAGTGTGTATTATTCGAAAATGTAGTCAGGGGGGTATGACCGAGCAATTGCCATGTAAGGGTTAATTGAAAGAGGTACTTGATATCTAAAAAGTACGAGATTGCGTAAAAGTGAGAGGGATATGAAAAGTACCGAGTATGTTGAGGTGGAAGTGCTAGACTTATTATTAATGAGCTAAGTTATGTTTAGTAGATGCTATTCCGGAAGCTTTCTATAAAAGGGTGCTTCTTTGATTTGGCACATAATGAATGAATGCAGTAGTGATTGCATGAATGTATGATGCATGTATGTAGTTTTAACTAGTTATTAACGGACAGACCTCTCATTTCTCTCTAAGAAAAACATGCAGTTCTTTTAATCATTAGTTTTCAATTACTTCCTTAAATCAAATTTAGTTTCAATTTCTATTTCTTAACAGTATTTCAGAACAGGACTGTACAATAAGCTTCTATCTTGAAATACGTTGTATTGCGTTTGTGGTTTTTAGAATAAATAGACATTATTCTTGTCAAATCCAGAATTCACCCTTCCTTGTTTAACACCCTGAAACCTTAAATCTAGATTCTTCTAGAACTTCTCTTGGCTTATTTCCCCTTGTCTCACCACTCCCCAAAAACTCCTACTCCCCTCCCTTCGCCTTATCAACTTCCAACAACCTGGATAATGTTATTTCCACTCCTTTCTTCCCCCACCTTCATTCTACTCGCCAATAGTCCTAATCGCCCACTCCTCAGCTGACCCACTACTAGTTACTCCCCCAAAATCCCCTTGCATCTCCCCCGTGACCCAACTACCAGCTTTCTCCCCCCAAAATCCCCCTGCATCTACCTCCCTGACAGAACTACCAGCTTTCTCCCCAAAAAACCCCCTTGCACCTCCCAGCTGACCCAACTACCAGCTTTATCCCTCAAAAATCCCTCTGCATCTCCCCCCTGACTCAACTACCTACTTTCTCCCCCCAAAATCCCCCTGTTTCTCCCCCTCATTCACCTCGCCAATATCCAACAACCTGGTCTTTATTATCTCCCCTCACCTTCATTCCATCCAGTAAAAAAATCCCTCAGTCCTCTCCCCCCTACAAGACCCACCACAAGGACACTCTCCCCCACCACACGAACCCCCTCCCCCACCACAAGGACCCCCTCCTCCACCACAGGGACCCCCTCCCCCAGCACTATTCCACCTTTCTCTCATGAAAAATTCAGGACGTATCTTCGTTCAGCTAATGTAGCCCCGAATGGCGAGAATTGCGAGGACAGGGGAAACTTGATAATGGATCTTATTCAAAATACGAACTTTGATTAAAATTAGCGGTGTTAACAAGCCGAAGTGGCAGGGCAAATGAGGTTTACGTGTGTTGGGACCCAGTGCCATTTCCCGTAATCTCAGTTGTCCATGAACTCTGATTAAGAAAGGCACCGCCTGGCGCAATCTCTCTCTCTCTCTCTCTCTCTCTCTCTCTCTCTCTCTCTCTCTCTCTCTCTCTCTCTCTCTCTCTCTCTCTATCTGGTTCCGGGTTAAATACGTAACAGGATTAAAAAATCGCACAAATATAACAAGTCTGTTTTTCCTTTTATACAGTTAGTTTCTCAGTCATTTTTCTATTTGAAAAATATTTTTCAAAATCAAATTACTACAAATTTAGATAATTTAACTCGTTTTTCCATATAAGTAATACTTCCCAAAGGGATGAAAAATTTAATTCAAATTTTATGTAGACCTAGATCCTTATTCATTGTCCAATTGAAAATATTTCCCCTAAAAATACTTTGTTTTTACATAAAGTTTAAAAGATTACTAAATATAATATTATCTTAATTTCCTAGTTCCTCGTCGTCGTTTTTTTTTTTTTTTTTTTTTTTTTTTTTTTTTTTTTTTTTTTTTTTTTTTTTTTTGGCGTTTAAAGAGCTATTATTCTCATAGTTTCTCATTCATATTCATCAAAAACTTGTACTCTTCATACCATTCCTCATTCGTTTTACCATTCGAAATATATTTCCAAAATCAATGCTTTACTGATTCAGCTGCAAAAACTTGAAAGGGAAAATAATAAAAATATTTTTTTTTCCATTTCAAGGAATGATTGTCTAGGTGGTTAAAGCCATACTAAACGGAAAATATGTTTATTTCCTTTTTCTATTTGAAATTTAGGAGTATTTTTAAGTTAAAATTTTGAAGTGATCTTACTTTACTTTCGGCGTCAATGACTTTAGATGTCAGGATGCCAGAAAACCTCAAATCAATAATATTACTAAAATAAGGTAGCCAATAATACTCTGATTCTATTTATATCGCCAAAAAATTAATTCATTCACTACTTACCTTACACCTATTACTGTCACTTGTTTACTAAACATGACGTAGACCTGATTATCACGTTCTCTACCGTGGCTCCTTGTTTCGAATAGCTTCTTGCTGTCGTTACAATTATTTTGCAATAACATAAGATCGAAAATTCACTGTTTCATCAAGTCAGATTGAAATTGTCCTCATACCCACATGAGACTTATTATTGCTACTTTTTTTTGAGTTTTGAAATAGTATAAACTGTTAAAAAGTTGCCGTAAACAAATGTAAAAATTCTGGAATAAGTGTTGCCAGGCATTTGCCGTTTTTAAAACTGATATAATGACGTCAAGAAGTGATATTGCGGTCACCATCCGTAAAAGATAATAACAAAGTAGGGTAAAAATTACGGTTGCTTGTATTTACTGAAATACGGATGAGAATGATATATTTTTACGGAGATTTTCCAATTCAAATTACGGTTTTTTTTAACAGCATATTGTACCCACATCCTTTCTGAGTGGGTATACTCATGATCAGCAAAGCTGTACTAATCAAGGTCACCCATACTAGGTTGGTTTGCTTTAAGCGATCAGACTAAAGTCTCCCACCATCACCAATTCGCAGTGGCCCGCCTGGTGATGAAAATGGCCAAACCCCAGTCATGACTGAGGACTTTGTCTTGTAGTAAACTAGAAATGGTTGCATTTGCCGTTGCTTGCTGTTGCTCTGGAAAGGCATCAGTGCTTACTACAGTCATTTTTTTATAGTGAGGCAGATTTGCCCCGACTTGCAGGGGTGCCCTTTTAGCTCGGAAAAGTTTCCTGATAGCATGATTGGTCGTAAGTATCCAGACAAAAATACTTCCGACCAATCAGCTATCAGGGAACCTTTCCGAGCTAAAAGGGCACCCCTGAGAGTCGATGTAAATCTGCCTCACTAAAAGAAATTGACTATAGTGGACCAAAGATGTATATAATTTTATTTATTCCCTGAGAATTTTCTTGGGCCTTAGTGAATGTCATTATTGGGATTGGCAAGAAATAAAAGAACACTAAAATAATTCTGCGAAACTGCTACATATAAGATGATAATGATAATGAGGTTTGTAAACTCCTAACCTTGGGCCGGAATCGAACCAGCTCTGAGCAACCAGCTATATACAAGGGTACTCTGGCACACCTAGTGATTTAGCATTGATTTCCATCAATAATGTTGCAGGTTAAGAATTTGCAGGAAATTTTTTTGAAAATAAGAAAAGTCAGTGGATTGAAGGATTCTAAAGAAAAGGACTAATGTATGGTAAAATGAAGGACCCACCTCTCGACAGATTAAAATAAGAATTAATCTTGTGGCCAGTATAGTTAACAGTATTTTCACTAATAATAATGAAGATAATTTCGTATATTGTTTTAACAACTTACATGAAAAGAGAATTAAAACTCATTTTTAGTTAAATATAAGATAAAGCAAAATGAAATTTAATTATCTAGGGTAGCCTACTGGGTCAAACATTTTGTAGCAAAATTTGTCACAAAAATAAGAGCGTTTAGAATATTTTAAAGACAAAAGAAATTTTTTATTAGTAAACTGTAGTGATATTTGACTTGGAAAAAAAAAATAATAAAATAAACGTCATTAAACTTTCAAGACCTTGCTTGCTTGCATTTTAGATGAAATATAACCAGTTATATATCACCAGTATATGAAACATTTAAACTACTATTACCTTCGAGCAACTTCTTAAGATTAATATTTTCTTAAATGATTTATTAAATGCTTGGCATTTTGCAAAGTCAGTTTTGATTCCGACGACAAATTCGCTGCCCTAGCGAGCCAAATTTGTCATTCAATGTATATTTTCTTCATAATGAAAATTTTTATTCTTTTATATATATATATAAATATTCCTTACTCTGTTTGGAAATAGATATTTTGGTTTCTTCATTTACCTGTTTCATTTCTATAGTTCAAGTTCTTGTACGCGCGTGATAGATGATTTCTAGTTCAAGTTCTTGCACGCGCGTGCGAAATGATTTCTACAGTTCAAGTTCTTCAATCATCTTGCACGCGTGTGCGAGATAATTTGTAGTCTAAGTTCTTGCACGCCCGTGCGAGATAATGTCTACAGTTCAAGTTATTACAATCATCTCGCACGCGCGTGTGAGATGATTTGTAGTTAAAGATTTTTGCAAGCGCATTGATGTACCACACAAGATCTAAAAGCACTTTATAGACCTTGGCATCACAAATCACAATTGGCTACTATGACGTCACCAGCAGTGATTTCAGCAGTTCAACTTCTTGCACGCGCGTTTAAGACAATTTCCACCCCCGAAACCGACGCGAACAAAGCGTTACCAAAACATTGCCCAGTCGATCAGCTCGAACAAAAAGCTGTGAATGTTCCTTCCAAGAATAAAACCCCAGCACCACCTCCCTTACTCTGTATTTTGCCTGTCTCTGTCCTTTACATTCTTTAAAAAGGAGAAATCCACTTATAGGCGCCACTGCCTCCGCCGCTCAGCTGAACACGTTCCGAAGCGCTTCGCTCTTTTCGATAATGGTTCGTTTCGACCATCCCTCTGCGACTAAGACTTTAATCTTTTATTATAAAATGGATTAAATAAGTAGGGATTGGAGGGGGTTATGGGGCAGGAGGAGGGTATTAGAAGAAACCTTCCATGTCTAAGGTTTTCTTGACAACGTCCATGGAGTGTGCAGAAAGAGATTCGGTGATTCATTTTTGTTCGAGCATCGGTTTTGAATGGGTTCCGAATATGAATCATGAATCTGGAATCTGACACTCATCGGCTTAGAATCTGTTTATCCTGGCCGAGGCTGGAAATGAACAATGACTCTGGACAATGAACCATCGGCTGGGAAATCATTTAAATCCCCGCAGCGATTCAAAGACTTTTTCTTTTCTCTGTGATGTTGTCCCCCTCCCCCCCACGGATCTCTCTCTCTCTCTCTCTCTCTCTCTCTCTCTCTCTCTCTCTCTCTCTCTCTATATATATATATATATATATACAGTATATATATATGACATCACTTGTCATTTGAATACCAGTATACGTGACCCGACAAAAACGACCCTTGCCCTCTACCCGAGGGACAGGGAAAGCTGAGCGTAACCAGATTATGTATGTATATATATATATATATATATATATATATATATATATATATATATATATATATATATATATATATTACTGTATATATATACACATATGCACACACACATATATATATATACACATATATATAGTATATAGTGTATATATAGTGTATATATATATATATATATATATATATATATATATAATATATAGAGCCAGACACTATTATATAGGGGAGATATTAACGTTTACTCCTATCCACGGTCTTCTAGGATTTTTTGTATTGAAACTTTTTATCCATATTTTGACATTAAAGGCTCTTAATCACCTTTTCTTCTTCTTGAATTCCGTTTAAAGGACGTCACTGCTCAGTGACCTACACAGTCCTGCAAGAAATAAATAAAGATAACTCAGCAATATGGTTGCTAAGGATATTATCCATTGTTTGCATTCCTGGGTAGACTCCATAGTTATAATTGTAATGGCCCTATTACAGACACATTTCTCTTGTGGATTCTCTTTTCATACTAGCAATTTTTGTGACACTTTTAGGCTTAAATGACAGCTAACTGGCTGCATCGATCAAACTGAGAGATGATTGTATAGATAGCAGTGAAAGCATTCTGTTCCATAGACTGAAGAGACAGCTAGTCACGATGTTTTCTGTTCGAAAGACTAAAGAGACAGCTTGTTACGATGACTGATGATAATGCTGATTTGAAAGTCAATATTCTTTGACTGTTGGTTACTTGAACTGCAGTGAGAGGTGGTTGCAATTTGCTTTCTAGTCTGAAAGGTGGTTGCATAGACAGGAGAAACAGAAGGTTGCATTGACTACCAGTTACGCAGTGTATTTATACGTAATCTATTAGATAAAAGGGGGTTACTGTTTGGTAAGGAAATACTAGACAATTGGAAAGACTCTCTCTCTCTCTCTCTCTCTCTCTCTCTCTCTCTCTCTCTCTCTCTCTCTCTCTCTCGTGACGTAAATGTCAACATACCAGCCAGGCATTCTAAATGAACGAGTGTTTAGTAATTGAACCAAAGGAGATGGCACTAATGGCAGCTAGTTCATAAAATCCACTGCCCCTCTGTTGAACTTCATCTGAAATTTATGTACAGAGTTGTTAATTGACTACTGAGGGATGCAGCTAGGGAGGAGAAAGAAAAACAAAAGACAGTAGACGTGAGTGGTCTTAGCCATCTCAGAACCGTATGTCAGTAGATCGGAACTTCGGAAGTGACTTTGTTTTCTCACTGGGCTATTTTTCCTTGTTGGAGTCCTTGGGCTTATAGTGTCCTGCTTTTCCAATTGCTTAGGTAATAATAATGATAATGATTGCACATTCCAAAGATGGGCAGTGGGGTTGCGACACCCCTACTCCAAATGAATCTCTCTCTCTCTCTCTCTCTCTCTCTCTCTCTCTCTCTCTCTCTCTCTCTCTCTCTCTCTCTCTCTCCAGAAATCTGACTGTTAGTGAAATCAGTTCAACCTAAAAGTTTGCACATTGTTGTGTTCTTTAGAGACAATTGATAAGCTTTGAGGCTGCAGACCTGTACCAGCAGTTATCTTGTGAAGGTCACCAAAATAGAATTTCAAGTAATTTCAAGAGTGGAAGGTTGCCTGCTGCTAACTCGATGTTTTTATTTATTCCATTTTTTTTTTAGATGTAGGGCAGGAAATTTTTTTTTTCTTTATTTTTTTTTTGGTTCCAGATTCTCAGTCCTTGTTATGCCACGTACATTATTGTTTTCAAGGCCTGTTTATCATTATAGTTAATTAATGTATATTCCTATTCGCATGACTTTTATTGTTGTTTCACCTACTTGTTTAAGCAAATTATTAATTTAAAGTCTTAAGTTCTCAATTTATGCTTGGATGCATGTTAAACCATATGACTTTCTGTAACGCCTGTATGTTTATCCAATCAATCAATCACCCACCGAATCATGTTCGCATCGTGGCATTTCGGTGGATATGACTTTGCATAATTTTCTCTCTCCCACAAAAGGGTCCCATACGCGTTTATCTTCTTCTATCTCTATTTACAGATCTCATTGTTCCCTCATAAGATTGCCGCAAAAAAACTCCCACGAAACCTATATTCAGGAAGCTCTTGCCTCCTTTCTCCTGAGATGGCTGTAGAAGCGGAAAACCGTTTTAACAATGGGGGCATTTCGACCCTATTGACTGGGGCGTTTTCCCCTTATCCCACCCAGGATAATGGCGGTCAATACAATCCGAGATATTAAACTGTCACTACAGAGATTATCTCTGAATTTATCTACGAAATAAGGGTAGAATGGCATGAAATCTCAGGCCCTCGGCGCTGCGGGGATGCGATGCACGAATCTTGTATGGACATTTTAAGTATTGGGGAATTCTTATATATATCATCTTTTGTAAGAGGGGGCCGGCTGTTATGACACTTGTTTCCCAATCCACGTTTGTAAATGTCATTGATATTGATAAAAGCCTTTACGTGAACGTGAGTATAGAATGTGTCAATTAAGTTGGTAATGATATGAGTCTATATGTTGAGCAGTATATATGCAGTTTATGTTAATAATGTATTTGCTCATATACAAGGAAGCTTTCGCGAACTTAATTAAGTTGCCATTGCCATCGTGTAAAAGAACAGATACAATATCATAAACACGAGTACTCTCAAATATTATTCACGAATAGATACATAATGAATAATGAATGTTCTTGCATTTTAGAAACATTAATAATTAAAAATATGCAATACCCTTCTCAACACACAGCACACATATACAAGTTATGCTGAAATGAATGTATGTATATATGATTCATATAAAGATATATTTATAACTTTTATGAGTACTCACACTTGAGACTCTTCTAGCTCTAATACGTCACCTTTCCATCATAATGCCCTCTAGCCATCTAGCTTTTACGCGGTTACAGAGTTCTCTTCTGCCGGTCTCTCTACAGGTCTAAACCACCAAGCTCTAGCTTCCTATTACTTGTACACCAACTTGTATTAAACTTCTCCGTGAGACTTCATTTGTAACTACAATTTTCTTTTTTGGTTTGTGGTGTAAAAGAATTGGCTTTAAATGAGCACACACACAGGCTTCACAAACACTATAACCTCATTGCCCCACATGTATAACACCACTCACGTCACTAATATCCATTCTCTACCCTGCTCTCCTCTGCCATTCTCTCTATATGACTAAACCACCGTAGCCAGACCAATGAAATACACAGATTCATTATGTCTTCCTCACACTCTTCTTCTTACTTAGATTTAACTTTCCTATTTCAGTACAATTGCGGAGGGGATCATGTTGCTATTGCATCCACAGACTAACTACAGCAGTTGCTTCTGATATATTTGTCATTGCAATTATTCATCAACTTTTGACTGATTTTTCACATTTAGTTGTCTCTAATCATTTCATGATTTTGACTTGTTAGTTGAAATTTTCTGATTATCCGTATATTTATATATGCTCGTTTATATGTATGATATAGAGGACTCGCAAGCAAATATAAGGATATGTAACGGCAGTACATTACTTTATTCACTAGTGAGAGTGTCTACTTATATGTATTCTATGCTCATATACATAGCCATGCTGTGCAATGGCCAATTGTAAATATACAAAGATAAAAGCCTGGTTTGTCTCCTCCCCAAAAAACAACACCAAACACTATGCTTCCTTTTAGGGTTGTGGTGGCCGATGTAGTAACGTTCCTGACTGGTGAACGCCAGAATGGGGTTCGATTCCAGCTCAAATTCGTTAGTTCCAGTGGTCGCTGCAACCTCTCCTTCCTTTTGAGCTAAGAATGGGAGTTTGGGGGAGCTTATAGGTCTATCTGCTGAGTCATCAGCAGCCATTGCCTGGCCCTCCTTGGTCCTAGCTTGGGTGGAGAGGGGCCTTGGGCGTTGACCATATGCACTGTATATATGGTCAGTCTCTAGGGCATTGACCTGCTCGATAGGGAAATGTCACTGTCCCTTGCCTCTGCCACGCATGTGCGACCTTTAAACCTTTAAAGCGTCATCCTCCTTTTGCACAATTCAGGAGACACTTTGATTTTTCAACTAAAATATGTTTAATGATTTTTAACTATTTCGATTTGTAATTTACTTCATTTCTATTTCCATTAGTTAAATGGTAACAAAAAGACTTAACCCGATACTCCACGGAATTGTATGAAAAAAATTGAAATATAGAGAGTTCTCTGCTTCGATTTATTGATTATTAAAATCACCTGAATATATTCAAGGTATTTAAAGTTTCCCTTCGTATTCGGAGTATTAGAGCGTATATCACGTGATTCACTATGAACATCGTTGCTTTGGCCAATTGAAATTAATCGAATAACATTTAATGCCAATAGCAATACCCAAATAACATGTAATACTAATCTAATGTTGTTAATGATCTCAAAATAGTTTATTTTGATTGTTATCACTTATCTTGTAGTTTATTCCCTTGTTTCCTTTCCTCACTGGGCTATTTTTCCCTGTTGGAGCTCTTGGGCTTATAGCATCCTTCATTTCTAACTAGGATTGTAGCTTATCTAATAATGATAATAATAGTAATAGTAATAGTAATGGTAATGATAATAATAATGATAACAACAACAACAACAACGGTGAGGCTACAATAATAAAAATAATAATAATAATAATAATAATAATAATAATAATAATAATAATAACAACGGTGAGGCTACAATGATAATACTAATAATACTAATAATAATAATAATAATAATAATAATAACAACGGTGAGGCTACAATAATGATAATAATAATAATAATAATATTAATAATAATATTAATAACAACAACAACAGTGATGATCATTGTAGCTAAAGTTGACGAATGGAATCATAACGAGCTTGCCTCGTGCCCAGGTGACGAACATCCCTCCCACTCTGCTGCCCATTTTTTCCCTTTTTCCCTCCAGTTCCCCCCCTCCCCCCTTTACCAATTGGTTGTCCTTATACCAAGGAAACGTCAGCTGCTTCACCATGGAGAGAGAGAGAGAGAGAGAGAGAGAGAGAGAGAGAGAGACCCCAGAACTCTGTTGTAGTCATACCATTATTCTGCAGTTGCCATTTGGCTTCTATTCGCTCATGCGAATTTCGCCCTTAATAGCTATCTCTCTCTCTCTCTCTCTCTCTCTCTCTCTCTCTCTCTCTCTCTCTCTCTCTCTCTCTCTCTCTTCGTCCCAGAGGGATGGAATTAAAGTGTAAAAATGCCGCCATGTGAATATAATTGTTGCTTATTGATTTTGACTTCGTCTGTCTGTTGTGTCAACGGCCATGTCTTTTCGCGGTGCGTCCTTTTGCAAGGGCGAGAAACTCTCTCTCTCTCTCTCTCTCTCTCTCTCTCTCTCTCTCTCTCTCTCTCTCTCTCGGAAACTACAGCCCAAAAGGGGTACTTGGTTAAAAGGCTAAATCTTTGGCGAAATGTTTGGCGAAATCTTTGGCAATGAAATATCACGAGAAAGTCTCTCTCTCTCTCTCTCTCTCTCTCTCTCTCTCTTGTTAAACCATTAATTCCTTACTGGTCTGTTTAATCTCAAGTTAATAATTATTTATTATGCATACTCCAATCGTCATCAATGACCATTGATGTCATGTTGCCAGATAATTACCAATCATTCTCTCTCTCTCTCTCTCTCTCTCTCTCTCTCTCTCTCTCTCTCTCTCTCTCTCTCTCTCTCTCTCCATTAGGAACCTACAATCCAAAAGGGTTATTCGGTTGAAAGACGAAATCCTTAGAAATGAAATATCACGAGTCTCTCTCTCTCTCTCTCTCTCTCTCTCTCTCTCTCTCTCTCTCTCTCTCTCTCTCTCTCTCTCTCATCGTTAATTATTCCTTTCTGGTTTTTTAAATTAAAATCAATAATTGTTCGTCATTGATGTTATGTTGCCAGTTAATTACCAATCTCTCTCTCTCTCTCTCTCTCTCTCTCTCTCTCTCTCTCTCTCTCTCTCTCTCCATTAGGAACCTACAATCCAAAAGGGTTATTCGGTTGAAAGACGAAATCCTTAGCAATGAAATATCACCGACGAGTAGCTATGTCAAGGGATTGGGTTGCAAAACAAGACACTCGCTAACAACGTCGATCTAATCCAGCCTTAAGAGTTATGTGTTAGAGAGACTCCCTGGCCAGCACCAAACACTCTATACTTGAGGGATTAGGAAAAGCGAGAGAAATAGAAGGCTTGGCTGGCAATAAAGAAGAGAGAAGAAGAATAAGAAAAGGGGAAATTTGCAATAATATCAATTTTTATCTTTTGACCCCAAAGTAACACAAGAAATCGAAGTCAGATATCCCGAGAGATATCGTGTATATAACAGGGACGTGTTAATAACTAGCCATGGTTATCCTTCCCCGAATAAAGTTAACTTTGTCTCGAAGGACAAGGGATAGGGTAGGATACGTGGGCAAGAGAGCCGTTACAACTCCCGATCTCATTGTGCTACAACTAACGCGTTTCGTGGTGAACTTCCATCAGGGCGACATGGCTATGTTAAAATCTGTTTTTGACCCCAAAGTGACACAAGAAGTCAACGTCGGTTTTGAAAAGTAAGCCAAGAAACGATGATTTGTTTGGACAATCTCAATGGGATTTCATGTAAGGGCCTGGTAATCACTGGTAATCATCTAGAGATCCCTGTCTTTATTTATTTGTTTGCCATTTATCTCTCCTTCAAGAGAGTTACCCGTGATGATCTTCCTAGTCAAATAGTTGAATCGGTATAACTTCAAAAGTTCAAACTTTGCAGCGAATGTTTTTATGTTGAGCAAGCTGACATAAGTCCCTTTTTAAAGTTTATTTATGAAAGATCTATTTTGAGGTTGTTATTGTTCTTAAAATATGTTATTTTAATTGTTCATTACTTCTCGTGTAATTTATCTATTTCCTTGTTTCCTTTATTCACCTGGTTATTTCATTTTAATGGTTTATTACCTCTTATATAATTCATTTCCTTATTTCCTTTCCTCACTGGGCTATTTTTTCCTGTTAGAGCCCTTTTGCATATGAAATTTTGCTTTTCCATCTAGGGTTGTTGCTTACACAACAACAACAACAACAATAATAATAATAACAGAAACAACAACAATAATAATAATGATAATAATAATAATAATAATAATAATTTCGTCACTCCTCAGCCCGACTTTCAGTATCTCCGATTTCTCCTTGTTTAGCTTCGGGAATCTGTCGGTAGCACACTAGAAATTTAAGCTGTGCCCGTCCAAGCGAAGTGTGGCTAAGTATCTCGAGACTCGACAATTTATCTTAGATTGTTGCTCATCTCTTCAACAGATGCAATGAATCTTGGGGAGATTAATTCGTGGCATTATCTTATCATATCTTGTTCTCGTGTGTCTGTAAACATTGGGAGACTTGAGTTCGCCTCATCTCTGTTTGGTAAGCTTATTCTTAACATCATTACTCCGCCAATGAAGTTGGAAGGTGTTTAGGTTTTACCCCTGTTTGTGTGTTTGTTTGTGAACTGTTTCCTGGCCACGATTTTAATCGTAGAGTAATGAAAATTGCAGGGATTAGCTGTAAGTAGAAAGCTTGAAGTGATAGAATTTTGGAAGGTCAAGGGTAAAGGTCAAGGTGACAGTCAAGCAAAATGTCCAATTCACGTAATCACCCATTAGTTTGGACAGCGCTGTCACAGAGACTTCAAACTTGGTACATATTTGAGTGAATGAAAATCCACGCTAATTGATACATGTTAAGGTCAAGGTCAAGGTTTAGCATAAGGTCGAGAAATAAGCTGCCGCGGCGGAGGTCTACGCTCTACCGAGTGCCCCTCTAGTTTGGTTTGGTTTGATATAAGGCTTAAGGTTTAAGATTACTCTTGAAATTGATTTGTATACGAAATGTGTCTGATAATTCACATTTTAAAAACTTACTTGTATTTTTTTTTTTTGCTGGGCGATATCTTTTTATAAAGGAGACAGCGGTCTTTTAAAGTGTTTAGTGAGAGTATATAAATTTTATGAATATTGAAAATTTAGATTGTAAGTCATTACTACTCTTGACAATATTCATCATGTATTTGTATAATATTTTTTTTGAGAGAGTGCTCGGTTTTCATTATTATTATTATTATTATTATTATTATTATTATTATTATTATTATTGTTTTAACGAAAATTTTCTCTTCCTACCCATCTAATAATGTATTTTCAAGATTTTATATTTAGTTTTTAGCTTTCATTTTCTTCCTTATCTATTCACTTTCATTTTGTTCTCTTCTGTTTTTCTTCTCCCTTTTTTTCCTAAAACATATTTTTATTTATTTTTTAGTTCAAAATTATTGATGCTCTTTTCGTTCCTTGTCTATATGTATTTTTTTTCTATATTATTAAATATAGTATGGTTTTATTATTTGGTTTCACGTTGTTTTTGTTTTGACTTTTTTATCTTTAATTTTTCTTTCAATTGCTTAAAAGTAAAGAAGGAATAAAGAGAAAATTAAAGAAAGTAGCATTGAAAGATCCCAGCATCAATTGTCTCGTACTTCTCTTATGTCTCCCCTATGTCTTTCATTTGTCATTCGTCATTCATTCATACATTAGTCTATATATCAATTCCTGTTATTTTTCTTAACGTTTCTTATCCTTCTATTCCTGCAGACGAACATTCTGTTATTCATTCATTTCTTGAT
>NC_090766.1:55485391-55495391 GCF_036898095.1 Palaemon carinicauda | reverse complement strand
CTTACTGCTGCCAATACTTATGCTCGATGGTTCTACCTACTTTATTATCCTAGATTCTACTCTGTGCTCCATAGAATCCCTAAGTTCTTGGAAATTGGACTGGTAATTCCACTTATAGTGCACTTTTCAGGCAATGATAATTCCCGATGCTTCCTCTTATTTTTGCTTGACCTTGATATTTTGATTTCCGGTGCTTCTTATTATTGCTTAATCTTGATACTTTGCTTTCGGTGCTTCTTATTATTGATTAATCTTGATACTTTGATTTCCTGTGCTTCTTATTATTGCTTAATCTGGATACTTTGATTTCCGGTGCTTCCTGTTATCATTGCTTAATCCTGATACTTTGACTTCCGGTGTTCATCTTATTATTGCTTAATCCTGATATTTTGATTTCCGGTGCTTCCCCGTATTATTGCTTAAATTTGATACTTTGATTTCCAGTGCTTCCTCTTATTATTGCTTAAATTTGATACTTGATTTCCAGTGCTTCCTCTTATTATTGCTTAAATTTGATACTTTGATTTCAGAGCTTCCTCTTATTATTGCTTAATCCTGATATTTTGATTTCTAGTGTTCCTCTTATTATTGCTTAAATTTGATACTTTGATTTCCAGTGCTTCCTCTTATTATTGCTTAAATTTGATACTTTGAATTCCAGTGATTCCTCTTATTACTGCTTAAATTTGATACTTTGATTTCCAGTGCTTCCTCTTATTATTGCTTAATCCTGATATTTTGATTTCTAGTGTTCCTCTTATTATTGCTTAAACTTGATACTTTGATTTCCATTGCTTCCCCTTTTTATTGCTTAATCTTGATATTTTGATTTCCGATACTTCCTCTTATTAATGGTTAATCACGATACATCAGCTTCCGGTGTTTCTTATTATTGCTTAATCCAGATACCTCAATTTCCTGTATTTCCTCTCATTAATGCCTCTTTATATTTCTAATTCCAATGCTTCTTCTTACTGACACCTACCCCTTATAGTTCCATCTACCAGTACTTTAAGCCAACGTTCATTTTCGATAGTTACACTTCCAGTACTCCCCTCATACCTGTGATCATTCTCAATAGCTTTCTCCTCTGCATTCCTGTTGGCGACACCTCTGCCCACAGATACTTAATCTCAACGTCTTTCCCCCTTTCAATGCCTATCTCGGACGTCAATGCTCCTTCTAAAACTTTCACGTACCAATGCTCATATACAAAGCCGCCTTCTGCTCCTTGCAATCCAATGGAGGCTTATACCCCGATACCTGCTCTTCTTTCCACAGGTCTCCACATGGTTCGCCAACGCTCGGCGCCGGCTAAAGAAAGAGAACAAGATGACGTGGGAACCTCGCAACAAGACCGACGATGATGACGATGACGACGACGATAAAGATGACGAACATGATGGTGAGAGGAAAAAAGGTACAAGGGAGAAACAACCCAAATTACCTGCATGATTTTCTGTTTGTTTCTAGTAATGCTTCTCAGTATTTCATGATTACATTTAGGTTACTCACGCTTCGTGATTAGCTAATGCATTGTCTTTGTGTTTTTGCTGTCAAAATGATGGATGTCTTCAGTGCTCAGCTGAATTTACTAACTAAATTTACTAACAAATGATTATGCAATGTTTTAATGATGTGAATGGGTTATTTGTTTATGCAAGACTAAGCACAATGATCGCCTAAAACATTTTGCAAGTCTTCCTCTAAACAAACTAACAACTATGTACATAAAACAGCTAATCAGAAAAATACACAAACCAACTCCAAAGTACTAGAAAAAAAAATCTATTGCTAAAGGTCACTTGTACTTCAAGTCAATCGCAAATAAGTGTTTTATTACATACACATTTATATATATATATATATATATATATATATATATATATATATATATATATATATATATATATATATATACACACACACGTATATATATATATAATATATATATATATATATATATATATATATATATATATATATATATATATATGCAACATCAACAACATAAGCCGTTTCTAGTCCACTTGAGGACAAAGACCTCAGACATGTCAATGTCTGGGGTTTGGTCAGTTTTTCATCACGACGCTGGCCAGTGCGGATTGGTGAGGGTGGGAAACTTTTGTCTGATCGCTCACAGCAAACTAACCTAGTAAGGGTGGACCTGACTAGTACAACTTTGCTGATCATGGCGATATTCAAAACCTTTCGCCAAGTTAAGATATCTCCCCTTAGAAAGGTGTGTGTGTGTGTGTATATATATACAGTATATATATATATATATATATATATATATATATATATATATATATATATATATATATATATATATATATATATATATATATATATATATACACGCATATATATATACATATATATGCATATAATATATATATATATATATATATATATATATATATATATATATATATATATATATATACCCGTAAATATATACACGCATGGGTTGTTAAATTTGCAATATAGAATCTATCACTATTTCTATACGATACTAATTAGGTTTGTTGTTCTGACTTTCGCGAACTTCTTAGCCAGAAATCTAAATACACATAAAAAAACAACAGATAAAAAACAAATTTTCCAGCTAAAACAGATGCACAAATTATGACTAAATCAAGTAGGTTTCTGGACAGATTTTGAAATTTGTGAACAAAGTGCCTGAATTTCCCTGATGCACCAAAGCCTAGAATAGTTGCAGCGAAGGGTATGTATTCATTCATGTCGTCATTTGTTTGTCAGTAACTTTACACATAAACTACTGTACCGATTCTGACCAAACTTGGTTGTCATGTTCGATGTGACCCAAAGATGAATCTTCAGTATTCTGGATAAAGTTCACTAAAATACAAGACTCCGCAGAATACTTTCAAAATAATCGCAATGTTAAGTAAATGGCAAATATTTATTAGTTTATCATTTGTTTGTGAAAAACAGTAAGCAATAACTGCAGAATCAATATCAACGAAACTTGGTGGACATGTGGAGTATGACCCAAGGACAAATCCATTAGATTTTGAAGAAAATACATCGAAGCACAAGTATGTAGGAGTTAAAAGCATTATAAGACTGCTTTGCGTAGCGAAGGTATGCTCTATACTGAGTGCCCTTCAAAGTACTTAAATACCTGATAAACTGAATTCGACTTATAAATATTCTGTATTTTGATGAAGAAACGCAAGATTGTGAACAAAATTAAAAATTAATAGCAGTTACTGAATTATTCATTAGATATTATGAGGCGTATTAGAAAATACAGAAACACGAAACAGGGTGTTATGTACTAAATATTCTATACAAAATATGTGTATACAATAACTCATTGCATTTGTAAGTGGAGGGTAGCATCTATTCCCACAACCTTCTCTCTTACGTCGTGTTTTGTTCTTATTTTGATGATTTCCATCATCTCATACCAAACATTGTCACCGTGTTATACATTCCTAAGAATATGATCACACATTATCCAACTATCCACACCCCCCCTCTCAAGCCTCAGCAACCCCCTTCTTCTAAGCCCCCAACCTCGTTCACATTTCCCCCTCTTTCTTATCTGTAACCGCGTTACGTCCAGTCAACCGGTCTCCTTTTAACTACCTCTACCTTTCCCCCCTTCCATGGCATCCTACAGCCTCCTGAAGCTCCCTCCTACTCCAGTAGATCTTACCCGACGTCTCCCCACCCAACCTCCCCCTGGACCATAACCTTCGATTATTCTAAATCGTGTTCTTAAACTCCATTGACATAACTTTGGACGAAGCTAGCATACCCATCAACGCCTACTTATCGAGAAAGGCTTTTAGCCTATCTCTTTTATCTATGTATAATACTTATCGGGCCAATACTCGGACGTCATTACTATGCCGCATAAACGCTGGTAGAACCTCCGGGTATCATTTTATTAAGAAGAAGGCTTCCCAATCAAGAGATAACCGATAAAAGTTACAGACAGATTTTATGTAACTCGGATCGAGGTGTCAGTTACAAGGCGAAGGAACAATAAGTACCCTTGATGGTCAGGCCTCTTGATACAGAACTGTGTCTTCCAGACCCCCGTTTGGGCAAATGCCTTCCTCTTCCAGATATACTAGGGCGCCCGCGGGCCATGACTACTCACTTCCAGGCATTTCATCACACGTCCTGCAGATGCTTCGTGTTTCTCACTACTCCAGAGCATCTAATGAAGGCATAACCAGGGGGTTACTGGAGGTGGTTTTTGGCAGACACTTAGTTTACTTTATCATTATGGTGCCTGGTTAACGAGCAGTTGGGTGGAGTCCTCTGTCTCTCGCGACTAAACGGTAAAGTCCAGTTCTCTTTTCGTCATTCTCGGTTTGTTTTGATCCGCTTTGGACATCCATCTCTTGGACCGATTTGAACACAAGCACAAACAAGAGCAGACACAGCTCCATGTACTTCAATTTCTTTTATTTTTTTTTTTTATTTTTTATCAAGGCTACAAGTTTGAAAACTCGTTATGCTAAGCATCTAACGAGTAAACAACTGAAAAAATTGAACAGACCGTAAAGTAATACGGAAGAAGTTAATGTTTTTAGCGTAGGATTTGAATTAAAATTGTCACAAAATTAATGTTAACAGGTTACATGAGGTTTTGACCTATCACATTCCTGCAGTTGTCAGAAGTTTAAAGGTTTAAAGGCCGCTCATGAATGGCAGAGGCAAGGGACAGTGACATTTCTCTATCAAGCAGGCCAATGCCCTAGAGACTGACCATATTACATATGATCAGCGGCCAAGCCCCACTTCACCCAAGCTAGGACCAAGGAGGTTCAAGCTGCTGATGAATGAATGAATGATTTAAAGTTTTCAGGCATCCTGACATCTAAGGTCATTGACGCCGGAGCTGCTGATGACTCAGCAGATAGACCTATAGCTTGGAGTATTAATCCTCCTAGACCTAACTACTGCACTTTAATTGTTCAGTGGCTGCTTTCCTCTTGGTAAGGGTAGAAGAGACTCTTTAGCTATGGTAAGCAGCTCTTCTAGGACGAAGACACTTCAAAATCAAACCATTGTTCTCTAGTCTTGGGTAGTGTCATAGCCTCTGTACCATGGTCTTCCACTGTCTTGGGTTAGAGTTCTCCTGCTTAAGGGTACACTCGGGCACACTATCTATCTAATTTCTCTTCCTCTTGTTTTGTTAAAGTCTTTATAGTTTATTTACGAAATATTTATTTTATTGTTATTACTGTTCTTAAAATATTTTATTTTTCCTTGTTTCCTTTCGTCACTGGGTTATTTTCCCTGTTGGGGCCCCTGGGCTTATAGCATCCTGTTTTTCCAACTAGGGTTGTAGCTTAGCAATTAATAATAATAATAATAATAATAATAATAATAATAATAATAATATAGGCTCCCCCAAACCCCCCATCCTTAACTCACAAGGATGGTGAGGATGCAGAGACCAAAGGAACTAACGAGTTTGAGCGGGACTCGAACCCCAGTCTAGCGATCACAAGTCAGGGAAGTTACCACATCAGCCACCACACCCCAAAATTGTTTTGTATCAGATGCTGGAGGACCCGAGGTGAAACTTTCACGCTAACCTGTCCGGTGAATTGAACGTACTACTAACGACCTAACGATGTGTGATTTACCAGGTCATTTGGTATTATAAGAGACACCACAAATGAGGACTTGACCATGGTTCTGCCTAATTGACACATTTTGATCTTGCCTGCCGTCCGGGGAGATTCATTTAGCTGATAAAACTAAAATCGAACAAGGCTTCCACATTCGACTTAATCAGTTTCTGAATGTGCTCTCTCTCTCTCTCTCTCTCCTCTCTCTCTCTCTCTCTCTCTCTCTCTCTCTCTCTCTCTCTCTCTCTCTCTCTCTCTCTCTCTCTCTTTCTGAATGCATTATTAGAATTTACTATAAGAAAACTACTAGAGTTATTTGACGATTAATCAATAAAGATACAAATAAACTAATTACCACCGAGAAAGATTTGATGTGGGTGCTGTTCCCTAAAACTCCTCCCATGCCTATTGACGCAAAGGGCCTCGGTTAGATTTCGCCAGTCGTTTCCATCTTAAGCTTTTAAATCATTACTTCAATTTTCATAATCTCCAACTTCATGTTTCATAATCATCAGCCAGGTAGGCCTGGGTCTTCCAACTCTTCTAGTACCCTGTGAAGCCTAATTAAATTTGGTGAACTAATCTCTCTCGGGGAGTGGGAAGAGCATGCCCAAACCATCTCCATCTATCCCTCACCATGATCTCCTCCACATATGGCACTCGAGTAATCTCTCTTAGAGTTTCATTTCTAATCCTGTCCTGCCATTTAACCCCCAATATTCTTCTGAGGGCTTTGTTCTCAAATCTAAAAAAGCTGTTGGATATTGTTTCAATGTTATACCACGACTCATGACCATACAGTAACACCGATCTCACTAAACTGATATATAGCCTGATTTTTATACGTAATTTTAGGGGATTTGATTTCCAAATTTTATTAATTTTCTTTTTTAATCTTTCATTAAACTCCAATTCTAAAGACCTGTATTAGAGATCATCGTTCCTAAATATTCAAATGATTCCACCTCATTGATCCTTTCTCCTTCCAATGATATTTCATCTTCCACTGCACATTCCGCTTTCATATATATATATATATATATATATATATATATATATATATATATATATATATATATATATATATACATATATATATATATATTTATACATATATATATATTTATACATATATATATATATATATTTATATTATACATATATTTTTTATATATATATTATTTATATATATTTATATATTATATATATACATATATATATATATATATATATATATATATTACGTATATAATATATATAATATATATCTAGATATATATATACATATATATATATATACATATATAAATATATTATATATATAGCCTGAGCAACTTTTCTGGAACTCCTTCCTTCTTAAACGCTAAAACATCAGCTCCTTTTGCATTCTATCAAAAGCCTTTTCTTAGTATAAAATTGCAAATTAAGACCTCCTGATTACTTTCTAACCTCTATTCGTGTAACTTCTAAATCATAAAGAAAGTATCTATAAAAACTTCTCTATTGACCTTCCGATAGGTATTATTATTATTATTATTATTATTATCATTATTATTATTACTTGCTAAGCTACAACCCTAGTTGGAACATCAGGATGCTATAAGCCCAGGGGTTCCAACAGGGAAAATAGCCCAGTGAGGAAAGAATACAAGGAAAAATTAAATATTTTAAGAACAGTAACATTAAAATAAATATCTCATATATAAATCATAAAAACTTTAACAAAACAAGAGGAAGAGAAATAAGATAGAATAGTATGCCCGAGTGTAAACTCAAGCAAGAGAACTCTAACTCAAAAAAGTGGAAGACCATGGTACAGAGCCTATGGCACTACCCAACAATGGTTTGATTTTGGAGCGTCCTCCAAGAAAAGATTCTTACCATAGCTAAAGATTCTCTTCTACCCTTACCAAGAGGAAAGTGGCCACTGAACAATTACAGTGCAGTAAGCAGTTCCTCGGTATCTTGCACCATGTTCCACCTTAAAAAACTACCAGTTCTGCCTCTTCCACCACCGCCCCCTTTCTTTACATATAGATTCGACATGGCCCCTTGTCCTGCTAACTACTTCCTCTACACCCTCCTCATATTGTTTTCATATCATTCCAAATATCCTTTACCCTACCAGCTCTCTCCTCTCTTTAATTTATCCCAATTGATGTATTTATCTTACATACCTCCTGTGCTGCCCAGACTATTCTCCTTTACGATTCAATTTTACCTTAAAACCTCTTTTCCTCCTACTCACGTTAATATCCATTACTACCAAGCTACGTTTATTCTTGCATACCTTAAAAGATTATATTACAATTTATTACATTTCTGAAAAAAATAGCATTATCTACCTTTCTGTAATAATAATTATTGACACCAACATTTCAGATAACTTCACTAGTTTAAACAGTATATGGTCAGAATAATGGTTGTTAATCGGAGACTCGTTTTTAATAAATCGTTGACCCTAAAGAACTTTTTTTTTTTCTACCACAATGAACATACTAGAATCTATCGTATATTATCATCTATTTATATTTATAAAACTGTTTAGATTTAAAACTGATATAATCTAATTTAATATTTTGTTAAGTCACGTGGATGCGCACACATATACACGCAAAGGTAGAGATGTCAATAGACAGAATACAGGTAGACAGGTCAATAGACAGAATACAGGTAGACAGGTCAAAAGCCAGAATACAGGTAGACAGGTCAAAAGCCAGAATACAGGTAGACAGGTCAAGAGACAGAATACAAGTAGACAGGTCAAACGACAGAATACAGGTAGACAGGTCAAAACGACAGAATACAGGTAGACAGGTCAAACGACAGAATACAGGTAGAAAGATCAATAGACAGAATATAGCTAAACAGGTTAATATACAGAATACAGGTAGACAGGTCAAAAGACAGAATACATGTAGACAGGTCAAACGACAGAATACAGGTAGACAGGTCAAACGGACAGAATACAGGTAGACAGATCAAGAGACAGAATACAGGTAGACAGGTCAATAGACAGAATACAGGTAGACAGGTCAATAGACAGAATACAGGTCGACAGGTCAAACGACAGAATACAGGTAGACAGGTCAATAGACAGAATATAGCTATACAGGTTAATATACAGAATACAGGTAGACAAGTCAAGAGACAGAATACAGGTAGACAGGTCAAACGACAGAATACAGGTAGACAGGTCAAGAGACAGAATACAGGTAGACAGGTCAAACGACAGAATACAGGTAGACAGGTCAAACGACAGAATACAGGTAGAAAGATCAATAGACAGAATATAGCTAAACAGGTTAATATACAGAATACAGGTAGACAGGTCAAAAGACAGAATACATGTAGACAGGTCAAACGACAGAATACAGGTAGACAGGTCAAACGACAGAATACAGGTAGACAGATCAAGAGACAGAATACAGGTAGACAGGTCAATAGACAGAATACAGGTAGACAGGTCAATAGACAGAATACAGGTCGACAGGTCAAACGACAGAATACAGGTAGACAGGTCAATAGACAGAATATAGCTATACAGGTTAATATACAGAATACAGGTAGACAGGTCAAGAGACAGAATACAGGGTAGACAGGTCAAACGACAGAATACAGGTAGCCAGGTAAAACGACAGAATACAGGTAGACAGGTCAAAAGACAGAATGAAGATAGATAGGTCAAAAGACAGAATACAAGTAGACAGGTCAATAGTCAGAATAGAGATAGACCGCTCAATAGACAGAATACAGGTAGACAGATCAATAGACAGAATACAGGTAGACAGGTCAAAAGACAGAATACAGGTAGACAGGTCAAAAGACAGAATACAGGTAGACAGGTCAACAGACAGTAAGAAATGCTTCCAAGACAAACATAAATTTAATTCGCGCCCTTTTCTGACCTCCCTAATACATTTAATAACTATCATATAAAAACAGTATTATTTGGGATCTCGTTGAGTTGTGCCTTATCCAGACATGGTAAAATTAAATAAACAAATTGATAGAAATCTAGTTCTATTTTCCCTCGACTATCTATCTAATTGCAAAAACGAAATATTTTTGTCTCCGTGAGACAAAATATAGTCAATGAACGAGCTCGTTACATCACAGTAATTTTGAATTTCCTTTTAGTTGCAACAAACGAAAAGAGAAGAAACTCGGATACTCTCAAAACAGTGAAGTAAAACAGTGACTCAATATCTGAAGTAAAATAATAAGGTTAAATGAAGTGGATACTATGATTACTACCTTATGTTGAGGGACAGACGGTTTGTAGCAGTTGTTTTAAGCAGCATGTTGTAGATATTAACGTCATTTGCTTCGATATTCTAATGTTTATATATATATATATATATATATATATA
>NC_090766.1:55472891-55482891 GCF_036898095.1 Palaemon carinicauda | reverse complement strand
GGGGTGGGGGTGGGGGATCTCCTCTTCACAACCCCTTGCCCCAGTCAGTCCGACACTGAAGGAAATAAGAAAGTCATTTCTGTTTCAGGGCGTGTGCAGAGAAGTTAAATGAGTATTCTTGATATAGCCTATAAGATATTGTATCATTGACTAAATATCATTTGATAACCGTAAGTGTTCTAGCAAACATTTTTAACGGTATTCATTATTGGTTGATTTGTAAAAGATAGCAGCAGTAGAATAAAGTAGTTGTTGTTTTTGTTGGAAGTTTGATAAGTAATGAAATTCAAGTATCACCATTGCATAATATATAATCAGTGATGGATACAATATATACTGATGACTTTATAACACCTTGAATACAATAAGAATTTATCACTTCATATGAAAAATAAGTGGAGGTAAATGAGGTAGCTATTACATTCTGGCAAATGCTACCAGAAAGTTGTATTATTGACAAATCATATATAAATTGCAAGCTTTTTAGTCGCAGAACGACGTAATTTTCCCAAAAATTTTCATGAAACTATGATATACCTATTTTCCCAAAATGTATTCTCCTAGAAATTGTAGGAAAAATACATTTGCAGATGCCATAAGCACAAAATTATTCCCCATGCTAATACCCTGACTGCAAGTTATCAATGATTATATAATTGTTAGTAGCTTTATCTTGAGAAATTACATTGCCTGGAGATCAAACTGACTTCTTATCAATTTCATGCACAACGTTCTCTCAGTCTTGATTCAAATAAGCTTAACTCGGTATGATAAAGTCCCTATTTACAGTGATCAAGTCCCGAATTAGCACAGTTGGGTGGTGAAGCTCTAGTTCGGAGTGTTCGAGCAAAGCCATCCATACCAGCTCTTCCGCCTGTCAAGATATTATTTGAACCATATTTTCTACAGCTGATGCAGTAAGCGGGAAAGGGTAAAACCAAATATTAAGATATCTCGAAAATAAATGCTTGATTGTCCTTTTAATCACTAAATCAGACAGCTGAGGAGCGATACCCTTAGATTCCTAGGTATTTATTCTTTAACACATTTGTTCCCCTATTTCATTCTTTATCATTTGTGGTCCTTTCTTTCATTCTTTAATCATTTATTTAACAAACATTTTCATTATTTTCAAAATGAATGGCCTTCCCCTCCGGTGCTCGTCTTAGACCAACAATATTAGCTCCTAGCTTCTCACTATCCCTCCAGAAAAGAAATCTCTCCCGAGCGGTAGCATGAAATACCTTCACTGGACCATTCCAGCCTGGAACTATTTGATATTTGCGTGAAGCCAAGACAAGATATTCATTAGCTGGATTTGGAGATAGAGCATTTGGAGCACTGTATTCCATTTCCCTTACTCTTCGATATTACAATCTCCATAAAAAGAAAAAAAAAACTTGCATTGTGAAGCATGCTTCCATGAATAAGTGGTGTCACTCAGATTTTTTTTATACAATTTATTCTTTATTCCTTTATCATTATTCCAGTTAACAAAAATATCTTGGTAAGAAAAAAAAAACGGGAAAATCTTTCTACAGAGCACTTAAGGTATACGGAAGACTACAAAATATAGTGATCTAGCTAAATCGAGCCAGAAAAACACCCAGACATGAAATGACGTGTGTGAGGTCTTTGTTCCCAAAGTACACTGGAAACCGATACATTAGCTGTTATGTGCGTAATATATTGAGATCTAAATTCAGGAGGGTAGCACCATCTGCATATGCAAAGAGCTTGCTTTCTAGGCCAACCACATAAAAAAAAAATAGATAATATGGCAGTGACGGAAATTGGGCGGTAATTAGCAGGCTATAGCTACCTCAAACACATTCCCCAATTCTACAGCAGGCATATATATATACTGATATATATATATATATATATATATATATTATATATATATATATATATATATATATATATATATATATATATATATATATATATATATATATAATGTGTGTGTATGTGTGTATTCAGTATTTGCGGTGGAAATTCGAAACGTCAAATGATAAAACAGAATGAAATATAGTAACTCAATTTGTAACATTTTAATGCTTTCACAAGCAAAAACACCCTTTTGCTGTCATTGATTCGCTAAGGTTGGAGAAGGCTCCACCCATTTCACAGAAGTAGTAAGAAGAGCAACACCTTTTCTGTTTTGTCATGGGAACACTAGAGACATCTGACGAAAGATTTCCCCCGAGTGTCAGCGTTCTTTTGATTTTAACTGTACGTCTGTTTGATTGTCAGCTTCTCAGTTCACTATACACAATTGCACGTAAATTATTGTATCTATACATATTTTGCGTATTTTTCTTCTCTACTTGGCTTTCTCCAGGTAAAAAAAAAAAACGAAAAAGAACGTGAGCTATTTCTATGCTAAATTTCTAGATAACAAAAACAAAAACACCAATAATAATAAAAACAACAACATGAACAATAATAATAAACTCTTCAATATTTTAGGTTAAAAATAAATTCTTCTAAAACGAGGTGATAAAAAAATATAATCTTAAGTTATTTCTTTAATTTTAATCTATTTAATCAAAAGGTCACCTATGGATAGAGCTTCCCGCCTTTTGTAATACAAAGCTGAAAAATGTTTAGAATAATTAATCACAGGAGCTGATTTATTAATGCAGGAGTCGTTACAGACCTATTGTCCTACCGTTGACCATAATAGTAACTAGAGGGGCACTCAGTAGAGTACAGACCTCCACTACGGCAGCTCATTTCTCGACCTTGACCTTAACATGTATCAATTGGCGTGGATTTTCATACGCTCAAATATGAACCAAGTTTGAAGCCTCTGCGAAGCCTCTGTGACAACAATGTCCAAACTTATGGCTGATTACGCGAATTAGACATTTTGCTTGACCGTGACCTTGACCTTCAAAATTTTAAAAAATTCCAGCTTTTTACATAACAGTTAATCCCAGCAAGTTTCATTACTCTACGATTAAAATTGTGCCCAGGAAGCTGTTCACATACATTGCACATACACACAAAGAAACAGGGAGTAAAGCATAACATCCTTCCAACTTCGTTTGCAGAGGTAATCAATATATCTGGTAGGCAATCAACTGTGGTTGGGCGCAGCCAAGGTAATAGAAATCATCTCCAAAGATTTTCTGAGAATCGGAAAACTGAACACAATCTGAAGCTTCTTCATCGAGCCAGAAGAGGAGTTGAATTCTTAATCTAACATCGAATATAACCAAATTTTCACATAGAAAAACATCTTAATTAACAGCGAATCAACCTGTCTGCCCTCTATACATACTTAAATTTCTTGAACCAGGAGAATCTCGAACAAGGTGAAAGTAAACTTAACACCTGTACGTTATCAGAACAAGAAGGTGCTAATAATACCAGTGCAATTAACTATCTCTAATCGACGGGCATCAATCAACGGGCATTGTTTGTCAACGCCGTACCCAATCACGATGCATCACTGTCACATGACCCCTGATTTACGGGTCCTCTTTATAAATTGGGTCTCTCCCCAATCAGAAACACCCATTCGCTGGGACCTGTTTTGACTACGGTTTCTCTCGAGACAAGAGGATGTTATCTCTCGTGTGGCTAGTGTTGGCAGTCATACGAGAAATGGATATGTTAGCACCTGTCAATTACCAAATCTGGTCTGTGCGGGCGCTTCACATACAGACAACACACGTTATATGTATGTGTGTATAAATATGGTGTGTATATATACACATATATACAGTATATTACACCATATACTTTTTTTTACTGTTATAAAGGGCGGCTCCACTAGACGCTAGCTTTCCGAGGTAGCAGCATGTTTCATATGTTTTTCATATACCGTAGGTGTATATATACAGTGCTTATGTATGTATGTATATATACATGTGTGTATGTACGTATAAAGAGAGAGAGAGAGAGAGAGAGATGAGAGAGAGAGAGAGAGAGAGAGAGAGAGAGAGAGAGAGAGAGAGAGAGAGAGAGAGAGAGATTAGTGATTCCTCCAAAAATTATGTAAATAACAGATCTAAGCCTCTTGGTACATCTTTAACATGGGGTCATTATATCACAGACTCTCTCTCTCTCTCTCCTCTCTCTCTCCTCTCTCTCTCTCTCTCTCTCTCTCTCTCTCTCTCTCTCTCTCTCTCTCCTACTACTATTATTTCATCATCTGAATGAATGAGAAAGTACGTAACTGATAAAAATGCAGCAAGTAATTCTCTGATAAATAGTAACCAGAAAGTTGACAATTAACTCTCCGCTATCTATCTATATTATTATCTACCTACTTCATCAGTGATCCTGATATTTATGTCGCCAGATAGACTACAATTATTTCCCTGAAAAGTATTTCCTTTTCTAAATCCTTGCAGCAGAAACCAACCAAAAAGCAGTCTTACATTGAGAAGTTTAGGCCTGATTGAGAGTTTCAATTCTCGGTACCTACTGATTCTCTGAAGCCTGTCTGTATGTCTGCCACAAGCCATTCCTTGACCTTATGAGACCAAGTCCATATTCAGTGGTAAATTTAAATCACTTTAAGCAAAATCAGTTTGTAGGATGTCAACTCCTTATCAGATTGTATTACATATTCTTCTTTGTAAATCTGATTGGGTTGTTTAGTTCCTGTTTTATGTCCCGTATAGATGTATAAGTACCATGTATAGCAACAATAATTATCATTATTATCTTCTTTTAATTAAATAATTCTTCTATCTTCAACTGAAAAGGACCATCAAACCTTGAATCAAAACATACCTTTCTGAAGGTTACATCTTGGTCAAACGACCAAAGCATCGCCGAATAGTTTCGTATTTCCAAAAATGTGAGAGCTATCTGAGAACGACCATCGTCACCTTCATCAAATATTCGAAAACTATCATCGACAACAAAACAGCAACTTTAGCAAAGTTTCGTCTGGCGCGCAAAACTAAACCCCCAAAAAGGGCGCGCAAGCATTTCCCGCCATACCTGCATGCGCTAGCGGGGCCCACAAGACTAGTAGTTCGTGTCCAATTACTTTAATGGGTGAGATAACGCAAGGTCCAACTGGTGTCTCGTCGATAACACGGCGAAGCTTGACACCGAGTTATCATGTAAGAGGACAGGGCGGCGGAGTTGACTGGTTTTCACGGAAGGAGTGGACTTCGTTGATAGTCACCCGGCAAAAAAGTTGACTGTCGTCGAAGCGTGATTGCCGTGCTAATTTGCTTATTTTGCAACGCCCGGGCATGAGTTTGGTCACCTTCCCAGAGGTGCGTCCGCCATCCGGGAATATTCTCCAGATGATATCAGACACGGTCTCCTTTTCTCCTACCCTCGGCCACGTCTGTTGTCGTAAATTCTAAACAGCGGTCCATTTGATTAGTCTGTCCGACGGGTGTCAGAACATCTGTACAAGAAAGGAATACACATGCTAATGTATTATTCGCTTATCTGAGTGAAGATGAAACTAATTGAGTGAAAGAAAGTCTGGCTGGAAAGATTAGTCCCCAGAGAGAGAGAGAGAGAGAGAGAGAGAGAGAGAGAGAGAGAGAGAGAGAGAGAGAGGGTCACCAGCAAACGTGTTACCTTAATGTTCCTGATAACCCAGGCCCAGTGGGGGACCCTGGAGGTCTTTGCGATACCGACACGACCCTCTGGACGATACTTGGCGATACCGGGATGATACTGCACGATACCTGACGCTACCTTAAAATACAAACATGCCCGATGACACTCGACTATCATGTCCAAGGCTACTCCTTCAACTTTCGAGATAAACTTCGGTTGAAAGAGAATAAAGAGAAGGATGGAGAGTTGATTGAGTCTTTTTAGATGGGGGAAATGTGTCGGGGATAAGGCCATGGTTAAAAAAAATATATACAGTATATAATTCAAATGCGAAAAATCAACAAGGCAACGCTTGTATCTTGAGAGTTTTTATTTAAGTGGAATAAAACTATACATGGAAGTTACAATTCATTATGGAAAACAAATTAGGAATATTTCCAATATAAAAATTATGAAGATATTAATAGATAGACATATTTCCAATATAAAATTGATGAAGGTATTAATAGATAGACATATTTTCAATACATAATTTATGAAGATATTCCTTTATAGAAATATCTCCAACATATAATTGATATAAAAATTACTAGATAAACATATCTTCAATATAAACTTTATGAAGATGTTGCTCTGTAGAAATTCTAAACTAAAATTGATATAGAAATTACTAGATAGACCTATTTCCGATATAAAAATGGATATAGAAACTTACTAGATAGACATATCTTCAACATAACATTCATGAAGATATTGCAAAATGAAAACACACTGGACAAACTCGTCCTCCTCCAGAACTCCACGGAAAGGAAGTTAACTCGAGGACTATCTCACTGAAACAAGCCAGCCATTACGGTAATGAAAATTCTCGACTGATAACAACGCCACCTAGTGCTGTTAGGAGATTGTAACTAGGAGCGATGTTTACCTCGAACTTTGATCCTTCGATATTTTGAAATCGTATATTTCATAAAAAAATGAAGAAATTTGATAAAAATTGAAGGAAATACATTTCATATGTAATTTTACTTTGTAAGTTTTAGATATTTTTCTTTTTCAAAATTTCGTTTATGTCTTTAGTTACATTTTCATAAAAAAATATCCTTTGTACGATCTGTTACTCTTATATACATACACACACATTGCATATATATACCTGTGTTTATATATATATATATATATATATATATATATATATATATATATATATATATATATATATATATATATATATATATATATATATATATATATATATATACATACATACATACATACATATATATACATACATACATATATATATACACAAATATATATGGCTGATTACTGCAGCGTTCGGTTCACGCATGCTAGGTCCACGTACGAATTCCAGCCTAAAGGCTACTGGTTCCCAAAGCTGAAAAAGAAAACTAGCTTCAGGTTTGATAAAAAAAAAAAAAAAAGCAACAAGACTGACATTGCCCACAAAAAATTCTTTGTATCTATCTTGACCTCAACCTTAAAATACTTTCAATGATGCCGGAAAGTTACTCTTAGCTAATAATAATAATAATAATAATAATAATAATAATAATAATAATAATAATAATAATAATAATAATAATAATAATAATAATAATAATCTTCAGTATGGGGAAGCCGTATGTAAATTTTTCGTGAGATCATTTTGGGGCGTTAACGTGAATATTCATATATATAAAACTTGTTTATATATCTAAATGCTTTTATTTATTTATATATGTAAAAAAAAATATCGTTTTTCTCTAAACTAGCCACGTAAAATTAAGACAAATTAACCATTGGTTAGAGAACATAAACTGAATTCTAAGCAATATCTACCATAGCTACAGAAAGATTAGTTACAAAGCATTCTTCTTTAGATAAATAGGTTCTTTATTGACTGATTAACAGATAATATGACATAACAAAATCTCAAATGTTACTAGACACATTTCTCGGTTTTCGTCTGTGAAAGTGGATATATGTCTGTTTAATCAGCTAGTCTTGCTAAGCGAAACCATTTATAATCTCATTTAGTAACACTAGTGATAGTACCCAAACATTATGAGGAGACTGAGATAGGACTGGAATAGTTTCTCCTCAATATTCACCTGCGGAGTTTAGTCATTTTACTGTAACGTGAGGACCTTTTTGACTAAAAAGTAACAATCGAAGAAAAACTAAAGTGCAGTTTTTTTTTAGTTTATGAGTAACAGAATACAACAATTTCAGAGAGTTTTAAACAAAACAGAGAAAATTAAGGCGATTTCAAGTCAGAATGAACTAAGTTGAGATGAATTCTGATCAGAACAGAGCAAGTCAAGGCTACTTCTAAACAGAACAGACTGAGTTAAAGAGAGTAATGGACATTACAGACTAGGCTAGGAGAGTTTTCAACAGAATATGCAAGGTTAAGCTAGGAGAGTTTTAAACAGAATATGCAAAATTAACGGGAAATATGAGGAGAACAGATCAAGTTAAGATAAATTCATGAAAGAATAGAACAAGTTATGGCGAGTTATAAACAACGATTATTTTGCCAATGAAAAATTCGATATTCAAAGATATCTTGATTGCTTTGAAAGTGATATTCTAAGATAAATATTACATAACACGAGACGATGGTTATGAATCATTGCAAACACAGGTTTATAATACGTAATGAATTCGTTGTTTATCTGAATATCTACCGGTTCGCCATTTCGAGTAGTTAGTGCATGAATATAAAGATATATAAATACATTATAGATATCCATTATTTACAGCCAGTAATATAATTCATGTGGCAGACAGCGATGAGGAAACTTAATTCAATCATTTTTATTTAGAAATCTAAAAAGCTGAAATAGGAAGGGTGTATCATTAACCATTCTAAGTCCCAGAATATGCAATTAAATAACAGCCTCACTTTATAAATACATACCCTAGATTAGGTTAGGTTATTTTAGTTTAGGGTGCATTAGTTAAGTAAACTCTTCAAGACTCAGAATATGCAATTAAATAACATGCTCACTTTATAGATACATACCCTAGGTTAGGCTAGGTTAGGATACATTACTTATCTTCAAGACTCGAGCCAAAAGGAAAATAATAGTTATTGAACCATGTACCAAAATCTCGCAATCAAAAGAAAATCTACTGTTCCAGTTTCCCCATTTCACCACCCAGTTAAATTTGAAAAAGCTTTTCCCAAGTGTTCTAAATTCCACCATCAATTACTTTTTCATTTCATTCTTTTACCTCTCTTTACTGCAGTGTAATTTTAGAGGATCATATATATATATATATATATATATACCCCATGTGTGTATATCTCCAATAAAAGGTTTTACATTTCCATGTCAAAAAATTTAATCCACTGTATAATAAATTTTCCCAAATTTCTGATTAAACGATCAAAAACGAGGTAATGACACCATTATGTACACAAATTCTATGTTATCTGGTAATTAGTAAATAGAAACAATAACCATGCATTTCTTTTCAATGAGAGAGAGAGAGAGAGAGAGAGAGAGAGAGAGAGAGAGAGAGAGAATTATACGAGCAGAGAAAAAGACCTAGGAAACGGAAGAAACTTCGAGGCAAAGGAGAAAAAGGCGTAGTAATGGGCTGAAAAACCCGAAGAGGGAAAAAGAATTGCACAGAGAGAGAGAGAGAGAGAGAGAGAGAGAGAGAGAGAGAGAGATACAAGGAGAAATTTGCAAGGAAGGAATTATAATTTGTGTTCTGCAATTCGAGAAACCATACGTAACAAGTCCTATTGAAAACAACGCCTGGGGTTAAAAGCTGTGAATATTCAGAGCAGCTTCCTTCCATCCTGGGTTTATTTGCATTTCAGAAAGCATCTAAGAGCTGAAGCTTAGGAGAGCTGAGCTCCCTTGCGACAGGGAATCCATCTCTGGCTATCCCTCACCCATAAATATTTCAGACATGCATTGCAAACGCCATCTAGTATTCATATCTCTATTGGTGGCCATTTTCCCCATCTGGTGTTGATTCTAATTTGCCTTCGTGTGAAACAATGATTATTTTAGTTGTAATATTTATAACAAAATTTATGATTTCACTACTGGTCTTGATTAGTTATATTTCTAATAATAATCAATATTGCGGAAATTAACTTTTATTTTAATTTCTTTACCAGTCGAGATAAAAGAATTTTAACTAGGTATTGTCACATTTTCTTCGAGGCCACTCGCCAATTAATAATAATAGGTATTGTCTTATTTTCTTAGAGGCCACTCGCCAATTAATAATAATAGTAGTACTTGGAGGACACAGGCCTACATGGCTGAGTACTATGAAGCGTGAAGTGGGAGAAAATCAGTGGAGAAGTATTGATTTAAAAGCTCAAGATAGAGACGACTTGCTAAATCTAACCGAGGCCCCTTGCGTCAATCGACGTAGGAGGAGATGATGATGATGATGATGATTATCATTATTATTGTTC
>NC_090766.1:55455391-55467891 GCF_036898095.1 Palaemon carinicauda | reverse complement strand
AGCAAAGTAGTAATACACAAGACAAGAATATGTGACAAATCCTTAAAGAGAAACAAAAATAAAGAGAATTGAATCTGATTACCTTGGGAACAATCAAGATATTAATGAAGCTATAACCAGACGGAAGACAAAAAGAAAATAAGAAAATGAATCAAAGAGTTATACACAAGACAAGAGTATGTAACAAACACTTAAAGAGAAAAGAAAATGTAGTGCATTGAATCCAGTTGTTATGGGAACAATCAAGATATTAATGAAACTATAACCAGATGGAAGACAAAAAGAAAATAGGAAAAGGAAGCAAAGAAGTTATACACAAGACAAGAATATGTAACAAACACTTAAAGAGAAAAGAAAATGTAGTGCATTGAATCCAATTATTATGGGAACAATCAATATATTACTGAAGCCTTAACCAGATGGAAGACAAAAAGAAAATAGGAAAAGGAAGCAAAGAAGTTATAAACAAGACAAAAATACGTGACAAACACTTAAAGAGATACAGAAATAAAAGAAATGAATCTACTGACCTTGGGAACAATCAAGATATTAATAAAGCTATAGCCAGATGAACAACAGAAAGGAAATAGGAAAAAGCAGGCAAAGAAGTTATACACAAGACAAGAATACGTGACAAACTCTTATAGAGAAAAGAAAATAAAGGGCATTGAATCTAATTACCTTGGGAACAATCAAGATATTAATAAAGCTATAACCGGATGGAAGACAAAAACGAAAACATCCCAAAAATAACTCCAAAACAAACAGCGAAAATCCTTCCAAGCCCATTAAGAGCCAGCGTGAAAAAAAGAACAGCAAAAGGATATATCAAACACGAGAACACTACTAAAACTTTGACTTCACGACCATGTCACTTGCAGGGAAAGTTTCTTCCAACTCGTGTTCGCTGACTTATACACGCACAAAAGAAAAAGAAAACAAGATCTCGCACACACACTTTGTCACTTTGCTGAACATTACAAACTTAGGCAGTCGTGCCTCGTCTTTGTTTTACAGCGAGTGGATCACCATGTATTAATGTCTAATGAAGGAGAGAGAGAGAGAGGAGGAGAGAGAGAGAGAGAGAGAGTGAGAGAGAGAGAGAGAGAGAGAGTTTGCAATTTCTTACGGAGTTGATCGAGGCCCTAATGAAATTCTGCCCAAAGTTTTACCTTCCCATCTCTAAAATGCGACTTTAACTTGGCCATAAGAGACAACGGCAAAGCAAAGTTATCCTTACGTATAAAGAACACCTTTCTATTCACCTCCCCCCCCTCTCTCTCTCTCTCTCCTCTCTCTCTCTCTCTCTCTCTCTCTCTCTCTCTCTCCTCTCTCTCTCTCTCTCTCTCTCTCTCCCCCGAAAATTTTCATGTAACGGCAATAACCCCGTGTAGCATCTTAGTTTGGAACATGTTCAGCGATAAGAGGCCCCGCCAACGTCAGGCTTCTTGCGTGGCAAGTCTTTATCGCATCCGTCGTTCCATGAGCGGCTAGTGGCTGTGATATCCATCAGACTCTCGCAACAAGGTCCATCCCTCATCCCAACACCTGCACGTCTTCCGCCAGTTCCCTGGGGCCTCACGCCTCTCTGGCTGCCTGCCTGGCTGCCAGGCTGGATGGATGGCTGGTTGTCCCTGCCTAATACGTAAAGCACGCCCGTGTGTACTCTCTCTTTCTCTTTCTCTCTCGGGTATTTTCAGCCCCTAAATCAGCCATTAGCATCACCGTTCGTACAGCGGCCGATGGATAAATCAAATTAAGAAACAGGCTAAAACAAGGCAGTCGCAGCCGAGGCACATGCATTCGAACGCCGGCAGGGCCCGTTTCCCGCCACTCCCCCCAAGAGAACAAAGACTAGCCGCCATTACATCATCTGTGGCTGTCATCTCGCTCCTCCTCCTTCATTTTCTACCTGCCCACGATAGGTAGACTCCGCCCTATGTTCACATATCGTTAGTCAAGGCAACCAGCGGGGTTTTTGTGGCCTCCATGTTTCAGCAGTGTAGGTCTGGAAAGGGGCACTAAACAAGAGTGGTGTTGTGGGGCATGTTTGGGGGTTGCGCCGAGCCTTTGGGAAGCACTGGGGAAGAAAGGAAGAGATGATGGGAGAAGGTCAGAAAAAGAAGAGAGAGAAAAGAGCTGCCTTGAATCTACCACTTGGTTATCACGGCATTATAATATTCAGATTTTTATAGGGTATTTATGCACAGTTTATTTAATTTAGTGCTGTGTGAAGGATAACGGTCTTAATGCATGGAGATTTAGGGTTAGATCTGGTTATTACGAGATACTGGTGTGATCCCTGGATGTTGGGTGGGAGGGTGGGGGGGGGGGTTATAGGCGTTCAGAGGAAAATGTATAAATAAATAAGCTATGAAAATGCTAGTACAGTATACCTCATTGCGACCTCTTGTACAGTTGGCTTCATTAATTCCGGTACACTGACGTCTCCTTATCTTCCCGAGAAGTGTACCGAAGTTAATGGAGCCAACTGTACCGCAGAGTTGTTGCATGGCAAATCTTTGTAACGCTTGTCATATGAACTATTCACGAGTTGATATATTTTTCATTTAAAAATATATTTAGATAAATATTAAAAATTGCAATACTAAATACAGTATATGTTGAATAAAAAAAAATGAGTCATATAAATGTACTATGAAGTATATATATTACAAATATTAAGATTTGTAAATGTATATTTCCTATCAAAAGATAAAAAAAAAAACTTCTAAAGAGTCGTTTGGCTTCGAAGAATGCAATCAGTATATCGCAACTTGGTGTAGATTCCTTCAGACGAGACATTCTATTAACCCTTTCACTGCCATTGGTAACTTTGTCACAATTTTATGCAAGAGAAACATCTTTTAAAATCACCCAAACTAAAGCAAGTAGGCCTTCATTGGAAAGATCTAGATATGTTTCCAATGAATATCAACAAGCTAAGGTTTGCGTGGTCTTTAAAGATTTTGCTCCATCAGAAGTTTCATCAAGTTCACCACTGGCAGTTAAAGGGTTAAAAGAGGAATAATACTAATTTTTTTAAAGTTCACATGTGGTTAAAACATTTCCTCACAGATCATTAATTTCTCTACCGTACCTCTCTATCATTTATGAATTACTGTTGCTTCAAATGCGATCTGTCTAAATGTACTTTGAGACGTTTCCTTGTATAACTCAGGTCAATGGTACCTGTAGTAGGTTTCTATTGGACTCTTTGACAATGTTGGGAGATAATTATTAGTAAAAGTGTAGATACGATGGGATCTCGCAATCTTTTAAAAGGGCGAGTGCACACACATTATATATATATATATATATATATATAAATATATATATATATATATATATATATATATATATATATATATATATATATATATAGATAGATAGATACAGTGGTGTCACAAAAATACGTGAGAATATATCAAAATCCCTCAAAATTTATAAAATAATTCGATTCATACAATCTTCTCTTTAAAAAAAAAAAAAAAATTCAAAACCTACGAATTAACATAGACGAAAGTTACTAACATTCCAACATCAGCCCATCCGTGGATGTGGCAGTCGATAACAAGGAAGGAATCGTTAGGCTAAAACAACTACATTCTCCCCCTCTCACCCCCTTCCTTCCTACCATACCACCGCCCACCCCCTCAACCCCGGACTTCCAGGAAGAATCAGGACCAGACATCATCCTCTGGCTAGCTGTCCATGAGAGAGAGAGAGAGAGAGAGAGAGAGAGAGAGAGAGAGAGAGAGAGAGAGAGAGAGAGAATTCAGATCGCGTGTGGTCGCGTCATCTAAGTTCGCAGAGGCGTTCAATTCACTTATCGGCTGCACCGCTGACCGCCCAAACACTTTAAATAATAAGGGAGGAAGCCTTTGATACCGACTCTCTCTCTCTCTCTCTCTCTCTCTCTCTCTCTCTCTCTCTCTCTCTCTCTCTCTATTCACAGATCTAAACGTACATAATGATCAAGTCGACAGGATGCTTTTGAATAGGCATTTCTGTTTCTGTGAGTGGTTTTAGGATACTTCCATCCCACTCGCAATGAATTTCCCATTGCTAAAAGGATTAAAGATTTTTCCAATTGAATCTAAGTAAAAAAGGATTAAAGATTTTCTTTTAATTGAACCCAAGTTACGACGAATACGATTCATTGCAGAATTCATATAAATCTACATGGGTATACATTGTAAATACGCACTAGTACAAATATTTACATTACGATATTGTAAATAAGCACTAGTGAAAATATTTACAATACGATATTGAAGCTAAACACTAGTGTAAATATCTACAATACGATATTGTAAATAAGTACTATTGAAAATATTTACAATACGATATTGAAACTAAACACTAGTGCAAATATTTACAATACGATATTGAAACTAAACACTAGTGTAAATATCTACAATACGATATTGTAAATAAGTACTATTGAAAATATTCACAATACGTTATTGAAAATAAACACTAGTGCAAATATTTACAATACGATATTGTAAATAAGTACTATTGCAAATATTTACAATACGGTATTGAAAATAAAAACTAGTGCAAATATTTACAATAAGATCTTATACTATTGCAAATATTTACAATATATGATAAACACTAGTGCAAATATTTACAATACGATCTTATAAATAAGTACTATTGCAAATATTTACATTACGATATAAATACGCACTCGTGGAAAGATTACCGGTATCATAAAGAAATTGCGTAGTCTATAAAACTAATTTTGGGTCCCAGCACTTAGAAGGCACACTATTCTATATATTTTTCCTCCTCTTGTTATTTTGAAGGTTTTATAGTTTATAAACGAAAGATTTAATTCAATGTTGTTACTGTTCTTGAAATATTTTATTTTAATTGTTCATTACGCATCTTGTAGGTTATCTATTTCCTTATTTCCTTTCCTCACCGGGCTGCTTTCCCTGTTGGAGCCCTTGGGCTTATAGCATCTTGCTTTTCCAACTAGGGTTGTACCCTAGCAAGCAATAATAATAATAATAATAATAATAATAATAATAATAATAACCTTATTGTCATCTTAGTTTTCTTAATTTGGGGGAGACGAACTATATGTACACTTTGATATCCTCGTACAAGTCTACTTCGTGCCATACGCACAATAGTCAACAATTCTTGCAGAACATTTGAGAATTACAGGGGATAAAGAAAATGATATAAACTTGCATTTTGTTTTTACTTGTTGGATGCCATTTTCCCCTGTCTATAAAAGAAAGTCATCTTTGGCAAGGCAATTAACGGAATGTGCTGCTTACTTTCTATCATAGTGTCTGTTATGTATCGTAAAAGCCTAATAAACCAGCTCTAAAGAGAAATTATTGTAATATATTTAAAAAGAAACCGAAGGACCTGTGAAAACAGGGCATTTTTTCTTTTCAAACAGCTGAAGTCTGAAAAATTAAAAACTTGAGTATCATTCTGAATTGGTGTGTAAAATTTCTGAAGTCTGAGACCTTTCACAAAGTTTTGTTCCATTGTTTAAAATGTTACTGGTTCTCTATTCCAAGTCGAGCTCAATTTTTTTTATAGTGTTGAATCCCGCAAGTGTTAGAGAGATTTACTTTTTGAACATTATAATCAGTTTTATCCACAGTCTTGTGCATACGGTTTCACTTAAAACACGAAATACTAAAGTTCTCTGCTGTTTAAAATGCAGCATATTGTAGATCATACGGTTATACTTAATAAACTACGGGATGTGCTTGAAGCATTGTCTTTCCATTACGTATTCAAGTTGTATAGCACCCTGTTTTCGAAAACATAATTCTTCTATACAAATAGTTAAGGTTACCTCAAGAATACTGACACCATATACAGAGTCGAAGACTACCTCTGGACTGAGTGAATCGTCTGCACTGTCTCCCACACCAGAGATCTGGGGAAACCTTGAGTAGCGCGGAGATGGATGGGATGGTTATGCAAGGTGACATTTTCGCAAAATTTCAGTTTTAGAGCGGGGGAGTGTCCTAGTTGGACTTGACTAAACCGGGCTGTGACGATGAAGTTATAGCTCAATACTACACGGTACTCTAGAAGTTTTATTCCAGGTTTTACCAAGTTGTGGAATGATATTCCTAATCGGGTAGTTGAATCAGTAGAACTTCAAAAGTTCAAACTCGCAGCAAATGTTTTATGTTGACCAGGCTGACATGAGTCTTTTTATAGTTTATATATGACATATCTGTTTTTGACGTCGTTAATAGTTTATATAGGACATTTCTGTTTTGACGTTGTTACTGTTTTTAGAATGATTTATTGTTAATTTATTCTCATAATTTATTTATTTCCTTATTTCCTTTCCTCACTGGGCTGTTTTTCCCTTTTGGATCCCTTGGGCTTATAGCATCTCGCTTTTCCAACTAGGGTTGTAGCTTGGCTAGTAACAATAATAATAATAATATGCTTTAATGAGAAGACACTGATTGCCATGTTACGTTAAATAGAGGCAGAATTAGATTAACAATCGACTAGTCCACGAATGGCCAGGTCCTGAGTAAAACACCTCAAAAGACATAGAAACTATTTTCTTTTAGAAAATGATCAAGAACTGAAAAGCTAATGCTTGGGAAATTTATTTCAATTCTAAAAAAATCAGCTTTTTATATTGAAAAAAGAGAAAGTGATTATTAGGGATATAAACGAAAAAAATTATATCATAATCAAACTTATCGATCAACTCCCGAGCTCAAATGGATTTGGCAGGTCTGAGCCTTGTATGTCTGAATATACTTAACTCGACGAATGTAATGAAATCTCTAAATATGATGAAACATAAATTTCCAGACGAGCTGGCTATGAACAAAATTATTCTTTATTGCAAAGAAAGAGTAACGGGTATGTCCATCTTGTACAAAAAAAAAAAAAAATAAATAAAATAAAATAAATAAATAAAAAAAAAACTGCAAAATTAAATTGTTGATCAACTTACGATCACATAATAGCGTATGAATCTTAAACAGAAGTATGTTAGATTAAGAAAGGGTCACATGGGAAAGGAAAAAGGTAAAATTCCGATGCTAATCTTACTTGAACCTTTGCACAACCTACATCTACGCTTACCAATTGACGACACAGCTTACAGGCAGATATTTTTTTGTGATTTACTGTTTGCCATCAATGTGGTTGAATAGTTACTGCCCTTAAACATAACTGGAATGTATTATTACTATTATTATTATTACTTACTAAGCTACAACCCTAGTTGGAAAAGCAGGATGTTATAAGCCCAGGGGCCCTAACAGGGAAAATAGCCCAGTGAGAGAAGGAAAGAAGAAAAAATCAAATATTTTAAGAACAGTAACATCTAAATAAATATTTCCTATATAAACTATAAAAACTTTAACAAAACAAGAGAAAGAGAAACCAGTGAGAATAGTGTGCCCGAGTATACCCTCAGTCAAGAGAACTCTAAACCAAGACAGTGGAAAACCATGGTACAGAGGCTATGGCACTATCCAAGACTAGAGAACAATGGTTTGATTTTGGAGTGTCCTTCTCCTAGAAGAGCTGCTTACCGTAGCTAAAGAGTCTCTTCTACCCTTACCAAGAGGAAAGTAGCTAGTGAACAATTAGAGAACAGTAGTTAACCACTTAGGCGAAGAATTGTTGGGTAATATCAGTGTTGTCAGGTGTATGAGGACTGAGGAGAATCTGTAAAGAATATGCCAGACTATTCGGTGTATGTGTAGGCAAAGTGAAAGTGAACCGTAACCAGAGAGAAGTATCCAATGTAGTACTGTCTGGCCAGTCAAAGGACCTCATAACTCTCTAGACGTAGTATGTATAATGAATATTAGTTAAGAATGAATCTTTTCATCCCATTTTCATGTCGCCGACTCGTAAACACTGGATCCTTCTGTAATACATAAGTAAAAAAGAATCACATTCTACCTTTGAGGCAATTAATAAATTACCAAGGCAATTAATAAATTACCAAATTTTTCATAACATACGCTACTACACTTATAAACTATGCTGCAACATGTTTTGTTAATGCAATACTGTGCAACATTACTCTTAATACACATAGCGCACTTAGTATTATAGTACTAAATACATAACAGTAATGTTCTGAATTGTAGGCTATAGTTACTCACTTTATAAGAACATACAGCTTAAACATGTTCTTAAACTTGGAATTTTTTACCACAGGATTAATTGTCAAAGTTACTTTTGAAAGTAATACCTAACCGTAAAAGTAAAATAAGTTCCTTTCGAAAAGTACACTTAAACGAAAAAGTAAATGTCAACAACGTTGCTTTTACGAGTAATACCATTATAAGTGCAGTTATTTATTATTTAGATCTAAGACTGGTTTTCTATAGAGAAAAATGAAGTATCTAATGGTCTATGGAAGAAGTACGATAACAAATGTTGATTAATCTATAAACTTTGGCCTCAGTTATTCTATGCCCTATAATTCAGTTTAAAGGTAACTCATGAATGGCCGAGGCAAGGGTCAGTGACAATGCCTTAGAAACTGACTATAAACATATATATGATCAGCGCCCAAACCACTCCCCCACCCAACCTAGGACCAGGAAGGACCAAGCAATGTCTGCTAATGACTCGGCAGGTAGAATTTTGACCTCCACCAAACGATCCATCCCTTGCTCACAATGATGGTGAGGTTGCAGACACTACAAGAAACTATCGAGCTTGAGCGAGTCTCGAACTCCAGGCCAGTAGATAGCCAGCAGGGACGTTCCCAATAGGTTGCAGCAACCCTTGATAAAGTGTTAATAACGTTCTCCGTGAATGTTTTACTTACATATGTTGACTTACATGGAAGAATGTTAAAAAAAACTCAAACAACTTGCTCTCCTGGCACACATTCAGAATTTGGAAAAAAAATGTCCTCTTAAATGCCAAAAGGAATTCTAGACGCAGAGGTTATGTTTAAACGGAGTATTATTTAATGATACATATCGGAGTATTTAGTGGGCTAGGGCTGACAACGCATCATTAATCTTCAGTACAGGTTCAATTGTCTTAATACTCCTACACAAAATCGAAGAAAAGATATGCAAGGATATCTCTCTCTCTCTCTCTCTCTCTCTCTCTCTCTCTCTCTCTCTCTCTCTCTCTCTCTCTCTCTCTCTCTCTCTCTCTCTCTCTCTCTCTCTCATTTATTTATGATTCAGATATTTTTTAATTCGTTAAATTACATGAAAATACAATAGTTGTGGCTTCATGAAGAGAACGTACATGCTCTGCCACAGGATCACACACACCCATACGAAAATTCCTCTTATGACAAGTACTTCTGTCGGGCCAAGGATTCGATCCTTAGCGCAGGATAGAAATAAAATTAACAGTAAGACTATAACATTCTGCCGTAGTGGTATAACCACACTGTTCAACTTTACTTCTACTCGACGCTAAGGATCGAATCCCTGGTCGGGGAGAAGTACATAGCATAAAAGGAATTTCCCTACAGGTCTGTGATCCCGTGGCAGAGTGAATTCGATCTTAAAAGGTATTGTTGGCTTATTTGAAATAATGAAATTCAACAGTGTTAGTGATCAATTCATCGTACATATACAAATATATATATATACACGAGTTTCAGTATTCAACCTTTTTTCCATCTTAAAAAAAAAAAAAAAAAAACATACACCGAAGAAAAGACTGTTCCATCACGTCATTATTGGGTTAGGAATATGCAAATTTGAGCAGCCGATAGTTCTTAGGTGTTGTCGACATGAGGTCAGGTTCCGCATCTGAATAACAACACGCCACAGAGAGAGAGAGAGAGAGAGAGAGAGAGAGAGAGAGAGAGAGAGAGAGAGAGAGAGAGAGAGAGAGAGAGAGAAAAACAAAGGCCTCTCCGGGGCCCTTACAACACGAGATTCTCACTCTTGACTTTCAAATGACGCGCCGCCCACCATAATGGCCGGGTATTGTGATGATGATGATGAGTGCGGTCGGGATGTGATGAATTTTGATGGACGGCTGCAACACCGCGCCGCACGGAATGGCGAGGGCACGGATACACACACACACATACACACATACACTTTTGGGGCAAGGAGATGGGTTCCCCATCCCTACCCACCCCTGCCATCCGACCAGACCCAAACCGTACATCCTTCTTTATGGCTAAATACGGCCTCCTCTAACCGAGGCCAAAAGTGAACACAAATGACCTCCTAACGACACACATGGAAGTTCTGAGAGCGTTATAAGCGGAAACAATCCCGAGAAACGAAGGACTCGCCGATAGGATCTGCGTGAGGTACACGTGGGGGAAATGCCCTTGTGATGTATTGCATACCACGAAGCATTCGTGTTCCTCTTCGGCCGGAGATTAGGGAGAGCTTTGTTACAGATGAGTCCGAAATATGGACGCGCGCAAACGCAAAAGACGGGCCCGGCCCGGTTGGGTAATAACACCTCGAGTGCAGTGAGGGTTTTTCAAATCGCCTTTCATTCAGTAAATAGACCACAGCTGTCTGTCTGTCTGTCTGTCTGTCTGTAATATATATATAAATTATATATATATATATATATATATATATATATATATATATATATATATATATATAAATTATATATATATACACATATACACACACACATATATATATATATGTATATATATATATATATATATATTCTGTATATATAGTTTTATATAGATATATATAATAAAAATATATATACACACACATACACACACACACACACATATATATATATATATATATATATATATATATATATATATATATATATATATATATATATATATACACACATATATTATATGCAATACATACACATATATATTGATGAATATTTTAATCAAACTGACTATCCTGTTAGGTTGCACACATACCATGAGCAGGAGTCCGTAGAAGAGCTACAATCGCAGTGTAGCAACAACAAGAAAATCAACTAGAACAATAACAACAACAAGAACAACTAGAACAATAACAACATTAACCCTAAAACATAAGTAACCTTAGTTTTCATAACACTATATTCAATCGAAATAATCTTGATTAACTCTTTAAAAATATTTAGCCTTTACCTTTACCTTTTTCAAAAGCCTCCAGTAAGTAATAACAATGCAATACTTGTATGATTATAAAGATTTCATCCAAAAAAAAAAAAAAAAAAAAAAAACATGGGAAAATATTCACATAGTTAAATTCCTTAAAAGTGCAAAATATTTGTGGTATTTTTCATGATGATGAAGAGCTAAAATTAGTTCGTTATATTATCTTTGAAAGATTATTTACAGTTAAGAAAAATTTTTCGAAGACCATCAAGTCTTAAAAAATATGTAATAGGAATGATTGCTTCTGAGAATTTATTAGAATAAAATGCTTTGCCTAAATAACTATTGCTTATTTAGTCTATGGTAAGTAAGAGTTATTTTTATCATAATTATTCCCAAATGACAATTTACTCATCAGTGCAAAATTTATTCCAGATGTTGACGTCGGCGGAGAAGTGCGCGGAATAGAAGACGGCGTCAGCGAAGGCTCTCCCCTTCGGCCTCCTTCCCCTTCCAGCACCACGGGAGGAGCAGACGCCCAGCCGCACGCCGCCCCTCCGCCCGCATCCCCGGTCAAACCACGAATTTGGTCCTTGGCCGATATGGCATCCTCCTCTTCGTCACCTACTTCACCGTCGTCTACCTTAGCCGGAGCCGTGGGCAAGATGAGCGTCCACCGCCCACTCCACCTAGAGGCGTCGCCCTACGCCCGTCCTCTGCCCATGGCCCCCCGCCTCCCCTCACCCCAAGAAGCTCTCCTGCAGGTATACGCCAAGTCGCTAGGGCTGGCGCCCCACCACGCCCACTCTTTTCCGTCTCTTCATCCGGGCCTCAACGGGTTAGGCTCACACCTCTCTCCTCCTGGGTTAGAGGCTCCCCTGCCAGCCACCCTCGGAGCCCCTCCTTACAGCACAGCGCCCTTACAGCCACCCACCATCAGCAGACCAGTGGCAACGCGCCCAATGCCACCCTCGTCACCCACCTCTCTACCGCCCTTGCACCACACTCTACCAGGGGGAGCCAAAATCACGCCGGCGCCGCCCCCAGCACATCGACCAGAGGGTTAACCCGCTGCCCTTTAGCCCCTAAGGGCCCGAGACCTGCTTTCGGGTTGTTAACTGTTAGTAATCTTAAGTTTACCGCTCTCCCAGTGCTTGGTGAAGCTTTAACTGTAGAAATTCAGGAATTATTTAAGGTAGTGACGGCAGGAACCCCAGAAGACTCGATCCTGAGAAAAAAAAAAAAAACCATGATGGTATGGGGTTTCCCTCTTAGAAAAAACCACCATATTCATTCCCTAATGTTGCAGAAGATGTAGCCACGTGAGAAATCATTTTCTTATTTCTAAAGGCAGCAGCCACACCGACACCCAGCACCCCCCTCCAGCTAGGGCGAAATACAAAGAGACTTACGCCTGTGGAAGTGAATCCCGTTAGAAAAAAAATATAAA
>NC_090766.1:55435391-55442891 GCF_036898095.1 Palaemon carinicauda | reverse complement strand
TCGTCAAAGCACACGAGCGAAATAACAACAGTGATCACATGTGCATCGGTGCTTCATAGGGGGGATGGTAGCTGGACCCATAGTTAGTGGTATAGTAACTATATCAAAGGCCATATCTGGTACGAAAGAGGCTCTACACTAGTAGACTCCATGAGCAAACACTGAGTGCCAAGACATTTTACTAAAAATTGCTGTTATTTCCTGTACTAAAAGATGACCAGAAGAATTAACAAGATTAAAAAAAAAAGTTTATAAGTAGTAATGGATGGTTAACTTAAAAATCGAATCAAGAATAGAAATAAAAGAAAAGAATCCCTTGATGTCACATGCTGAGACTCTTTTAATCGTTGATTAAGTCAGAAAATTTAAACATCAACAAAGTTGAAGCTTACTACCCATTATGTGGGGGCCAATGTGGTAACGTCCCTGACTGGTGAACGCCAGACTGGGGTTGGAATCCGATCAAACTCCTTAGTTACTTTGGTCGGTGCAACCTCACCATCCTTCTGAGCTGAGGATGGGGGGGGGGTTGGGGGAGCCTGTAGGTCTATCTGCTGAGTCATCAGCAAGCATTGCCTGGCCCTCCTTGGTCCTAGCTTGGGTAGGAAGAGAGGGTGCTTGGGAGCTGATCATATGCATTTATGGTCAGTCTCTAGGGTACTGTCATGCTCGATAGGGCAATGTCACTGTCCCATATCCCCTGCCATCGATGTGCAGCCTTTAAGCTTTTAAAGAGAACATCGTAGGTATTGTAATGATATCAATCAACCAGCAAAGACAATCTACTTTTTTAAGTTCATAGAAGTACAATGATGTTTCTTAGAAGGCAATTTGTGATAAAGGAATCGATCCCAGGTTCTCTATTATTATTATTATTATTATTATTATTATTATTATTATTATTATTACTTACTAAGCTACAACCCTACCTGGAAAAGCAGGATGCTATAAGCCCAGGGGCTACAACAGGGAAAATAGCTCAGTGAGGAAAGGAAACAAGGAAAAATAAAACATTTTAAGAAGAGCAACAATATTAAAATAAATATCACTTTATAAACTATAAAAACTTTAACAAAACAAGAGGAAGAGAGCTTTACCCAAGACAGTGGAAGACCATGGTACAGAGGCTATGGCACTACAAAAGATTAGAGAACAATGGTTTGACTTTGGAGTGTCCTTCTGCTAGAAGAGCTGCTTACCATAGCTAAAGAGTTTCTTCTACCCTTAACAAGAGGAAAGTGGCCACTGAACAATTACAGTGCAGTAAGAATTGTTTGGTAATCTCAGTGTTGTCAGGTGTATGAGGACAGAGGAGAATATGTAACGAATAGGCATGACTATTCGGTGAGTGACTGTGTAGGCCAAGGGAAAATGAACCGTAACCAGAGAGAAGGATCCAATGTAGTACTGTCTGGCCAGTCAAAAGACCCCATAACTCTCTAGTGGTACTATCTCAACGGGTGGCTGGTGCCCTGCCCTGCCTACTACCTATAAGAGGTAAGCAAACTAATGTATTTCTGTTACCATCATTGTGTATCATAAAGAATAAACATAATCACTTTTAAACCATTTGTGTTCTCTAATACATTATGCATCCAAAGATAATTCGTATAATAGTTAAATGGAATGAAATGACTTGTGACTGTAAAAACATTCGAGCTATTTGCAATGATTCTCTTCAAAGTGTACCTCTTGCAAGGTTAATATTTTCATATTACTGTGCATTATGAATTTTTCACACCCTAGAGAGATATACTGTATACTCTGGTAAATAGACATTTTTTATGTTAATTCTTATCGTTTTTTATCTTTAACATACAGCGAAATATTACATGACAGATGATAAGGTGTAAAGAAAATGATAAAATTTGTATTTGTAACAACTTATAAGAGTTTTATGAAGTTATGTCGGAAAACAGAACTATAAGTGAAATGGCACTGCCATCACCTGAACGGGCTGCTAATGACCCGTGTTGGCAGAGGCCAACAACAGCCCTCTGCAGTAATCGGAATTTTTGTTTCGCTAAGCGCCATAAAACAGACTTATTTTTGCAGCAAAGTGTTTCCACTAATTCTAAACAGTTCAGTCTTTCTGATGCTCCAACCCGTCACTAAAACTCAATTACACATTAGTCATTGCAATTCAGTTACACATTAGTCACTACAGTTTAATTACACAGTAGCCATTGTAGTTCAATACACATCAGGCACTGTAGTTTAATTGCACATCAGTCACTACAGTTCAATAATTCAGGCTCTGCAGTTTAATTACACATCATGCACTGCAATTCAATTACACATCATTCACTACATCATGCACTGCTGTTAAATTACACATGTACAGCAGTTAAATTACACATTATGCACTGCTGTTAAATTACACACCAGGCACTGTAGTTCAATTACACATCATGCACTGCTGTTATATTACACATCAGACACTGTAGTTCAATTACACATCAGGCACAGCAGTTCAGTTACTGATCAGGCACTGAAGTTCAATTACACATCAGTCACTGCAGTTCAATTACACATCAGGCACTGCAGTTCAATTACACATCAGGCACTGCAATTAAATTACAAAATAGTCATTGCAGTTCAATTACACATCAGGCACTGCAATTAAATTACAAAATAGTCATTGAAGTTCAATTACACATCAGGCACTGCAGTTCACGTACAACTTTCACTGCTGATCAAGTACGCATGCCACTACAGTTCAGCCACACATCTTAAGAGTTTAGATTATTTTTCTTTTATAAAATGATTCGAACAAATATTTTCCTACACAAGTAATGCAAAGCAAATTCCCAGACAGAATCCCCGGGTGAATAAGCGTTGAGATAATGACGGCAGCCTTGGCACCTCTTTACACGAGGGAGAACTTCTTATGAGGATGCTCTCAAGAGCTTTTACTCCTTTGACCGATGACTGTCTTAAGGATGGCATTGATGACAAGGAGAAAGAGGATAGGACGATGAAGGATTTCCGTAGGATATCACTTGAGAAGATAATGTATCACTTTCAAATATGGAGAGATTTGAAATTACTAATGTTAAAATTTATTTATGATATTCAACCCCGTTTTATAGAACAATCATTTGCGATGGATGATTTGCTGAATAAATGTATTCAGTTTCCGATAAATGGTTTTCAAAAATTCTATTCGGAATAAAAAAAAAAGGACGCAGTATGTACTTTTACTTTAATTAACCATCAGTTTTTCCTAATTTTAAATATTAAATTTATAGCATTATTTTTTTTTTTTTGCATTTACAAATACAAGGAAAGCAAAGACAAATTACGTTTTATAATTTTTGTCTTCTACACAATAGTCGATCACTGCTAACAACTTTTTATGTTGCGGTGGCCAGATTGATAACGTCTCTGCCTAGTGTTTGCCGGTCGGGGGTTCGAGTCCCGCTCAGACTCGTTAGTGCCATTAGTGTCTACAACCTTACCATCCTTGTGAGCTAAGGTTGGGGGGTTTGGGGGAACCTATAGGTCTAATTGCTGAGTCATCAGCAGCCACTGCCTGGCCCTCCTTGGTCCTAACTTGCATGGAGAGGAGGCTTGGGCGCTGATCATATAATATATGGTAAGTCACTGACCCTTGCCTCTGCCATCCATGAGCGACCTTTAAACCTTTATCTTATTCTCAACATTTTCCTCAACAATAGACGCAAAATAAGACTCCTAATGAGTAAGTGTAAGTTTCTTCAATCAAGAATATGCGTATCGCTTCGGCTTTAAAGATATTGTGCGTAAACCCAATGATATATTTAAAGATTTAAAGGCTGACGATGATCGACACCAGTAAGGGACAGGTCATTACGCATATGATCATAAAGACTCAACGCACACACATATGATCGCAGCCGAGAGACATCCTCACCCAAGCTAGGACCTGAGAGGACTAGGTAATGGCTAATGAGTAATCTAATGGCAGTGCCCTATGTGTTACCTTTTATTTTGTTTATTCTTCTCTTGAAATTTATCTATTTCCTTGTTTTCTTTCCTCACTGGGCTATTTTTCCCTTGTGGAGCCCTTGGGATTATAGCATCTTGCATTTCCAACTAAGGTTGTGGCCTAGCTTATAATAATAATAATAATAATAATAATAATGACTCGCCCCGTTTAAAAATCCCCTGCATTTCTAACTAGGCTTGTAGCTTAGCTAGTAATGATAACTATGATAATGTTGATGACTTAGCACATACTGTAGACATATGGACACCATAAACATGCCACACCTCAAGCAGACCAGATCACAAGTATATGAAGGGTATTTTCAAAACAGGGACCAAGAGGTCGCTTATCAAAAATAAATCCAGGAAACTAGTACAACCTTAAATTACCTTTGACCCTACCCACAAGACCGAGTTTAAGGTTTTAAAATATATTAATAAAAATAGAATGAAAGCGGAAACGTCGTGATAAATCCACATCTGTAATCCATCTTTTACTACTACGACCTGTCCTGAAACGTCCCCTAAATAATTATTCAAAATCTGTAAGACCTTTCAGAACGAGGTCAATACACCCCACCCCCACCAAAAAAAAAAAAAAAAAAAAAAAACACTTCAACTATAGTGGGTTTTCCAATTACTGACTTCTGTGGTGAGGTATAATTACACCGTATCAAATTTATTTAACTTTCTTCGTGGGCAAGTGTTACATCACTGTTGTTACAAGTTTCCTTAACCAAGGTTCGATTCCCGGCCGGTCAGAAGCTATAGTCTTTGAGTGGTTCCACCTGGGGATCTGATCACGAGGTCGGTAAGAGAATCCAGATATTAATGTATCAAAATATGGCTTATTTGAACATGAAAAACACGTCGAAATGTGCAATATTTATCACATATACAGTATATATATATATATATATATATATATATATATATATATATATATATATGTATATATATATATATATATATATATATTTATATATATAAGTATTTATATATATATATATATATATATATATATATATATATATATATATATATATATATACATATATGTATATGTATATGTATATATATGAATATATATATATATATATATATATATATATATATATATATATATATGTATATATATATATATATATATATATATATATATATATATATATATATATATATATATACAGTATACTGTATGTGACAAGTAAAAAAATGACGGCTAAATATTTGGTTACACATGCAAAACACACAGATAGATTAAAACCTTCTTACCCCTCCCCCTTTCCTAACTGCAACCCCAGGGCATAACTACTGCATCTGCCCCTACCCGAGGGACATGTAGAGACTGATTATTTATGGGTCTGGTCATGCTGCTAAGCGTGACCGGAAAGTGTGATTTATATATATATATATATATATATATATATATATATATATATATATATATATGTATATATATATATATATATATATATATATATATATATATATATATATATATATATATATATATATATATATATACACACACACATATATATATATATATATATATATATATATATATATATATATATAATTAGAAATTTACATACTGTATAGCCGGACACTTGCTCTTCATTACATAGGGGAGATATCAACTGTAAATATTTAAATGAATAAATTATACACAAGAAATGAGTAGTCGAGACACGAACGACAGTCACCTGATTATTATTATTATTATTATTATTATTATTATCATTATTATTATTATTATTATTATTATTATAATACTCCTTATCTTCATGATTATGTTTAAATAGGGAGCGCAGTCCATTACAGAAAATGGACTACAGAAAAAGGTATGAGAAAAAAAGCGAATGTTACAATTGACACAAAAATATATAAATCGTCAAATAAACTATGAAGTGAGACTCGGAAAAAAAAGGTATTCATAGAAATGGAATCTCCTGCTGAATGTCATGATTATATTTGATTCATGGAATTTGAGCAAAATATCTCCGTACCGGGGCCGGGGAGAATATTCTGACTGGAGGTGCAAATGGGAGAAAAACCTTGCATTTGCCTTATACTATTAAGTAAAAGTTAGAAGACACTAGACAGTAAGATGAAAGGAAGAAAGCAGGAATGGTCTGAATTCAAACAAATTAAAAAACTATCAATATAAATCAAACTTTCAACTGGGCTCCGCAAGGCACTAGAGGAGTTGCAAGACCCAAGCCTACATGGCTGAGGACTATGAAGCGTGAAGTAGATGATGGTAAATGGAGAAGTATTGATTTAAAAGGTCAAGATAAGAGACGATTGGCGAAATTTAATTGAAGCCCTTGGCGTCAATAGGCGTAGGAGGAGATGATAATGATGATGATGATGATCAATATAAATAATCAACCTATAATTTGTCTCAAATATAACCATCAATGCATGACAGAAACTAATTTAATTGAATAAAATATTGAAGATTATTGTGAATATCTTAAGTTTTACGTATTTTGCGTCAAGACCTTGATTTTTATTCTAACAAAAGAGAGAGAGAGAGAGAGAGAGAGAGAGAGAGAGAGAGAGAGAGGAGAGAGAGAGAGACTTCCATAATCCATTAACACAAACATCACTTTCATCTTTACTAACAACCTAAAAAACAACTATAGGTGACCTACTGAAAATCAGCTAAAAGAATTTCAATAAACAACAATGAGAAAAAAAAAAGTTAAGAGAAGAATGTGACGAGGAAGACACCTTGAATATCTTAAGACAGTTTTCGGTGTGTATTCACAATGGATGCCGCTTTGTAAACACCAAACGACCTGGTCACCAGAGACATTAGTCTTTAAGAAAACAGAGAGAGAGAGAGAGAGAGAGAGAGAGAGAGAGAGAGAGAGAGAGAGAGAGAGAGAGAGAGAGAGAGAGAACTATCAGATGTAACTATTTCCTCCCTTGTAGTGACAACGAGATGAGAGGGCCAGCGACTCTGAGACTGTAGCATGTCTTCAACAGATTGTCTACACAACACACACAGCCGCACAATACATTCAACAGAAGGTGATTAAACCCAGTCAAAGCCAAATGGAGAGCACCTGAGCTTTTTCAATCATCGCCACTCCCCCCCCCCCCCCCCCCTTCAACTTGGCGAATTCGAGGCTATCTGAAATATGCTAATGAGGTAGGCCAGAATGACGCTAAATATCGAACACGGTCCAGGAATTAAAAACAGAAAAAGGACCAGCGTGGCCTCCTCCACGTTCTTGGCCATTGTAAACAAATGCAACAAGCCACGAGATATTCAAATGAGTTGCGACACCTTGTACTAATTAACAGCGATTTCTTTCTTCCACTTTTTCTAATTTCTTCTCCTGGCTCTTTGCTGTTCCGCCGAAGACAGATTTAGCGCGGGGAAAGGGGGGGGGGGGAGCGAGACTAATTACCTATCTTTAGGATCCCCAACATCAGAGTCGCCAGGTCAGAAAGATGACTTCTGCAGATCAACCGACTGTGCAGTTTGGTAAACAACATCACGAGAACATCAAA
>NC_090766.1:55420391-55432891 GCF_036898095.1 Palaemon carinicauda | reverse complement strand
AATTTTCGTTTTGCTGCAATTCTTACAATAACAACTAACCTGATGGCCGAGTGTATTTTCTGTAATGCATTTTGGATCACGAATTCATTTAATCATTCATCAGCCAATTTTTAGGAGCAATGGAAAAATAATAATCTTGATATCGATCTTGGTAAAATCGAATTTCAAATTCAATTTAAACCTAAATTTAAATCTAATTTACGTCTATTTAATTTTCTACAGAGATAGCTTTACTAGTATTTCTTTGATCTCTTTGTGAGCTAAAAATTGGTTATAAATTTCCAATTAACTTTATACATTTCGCACATCTTGCAAACTGAATTTATCATCATGAATGGGAAAAAGAAATGCACTGTAGAGCATATATTTTTCTTCCTCTTGTTATTTTGAAGTTTTTACAGTTTATGAAAGACTTATTTTAATGTTGTTACTGTTCTTGAAATAATTTATTTTAACTGGTCATTAGGTCTTTTGTAACTCATTTATTTCCTTATTTCATTTCCTCACTGGGCTACTTTACATGTTGGAACCCTTGGGCTTATAGCATCTTGCTTTTCCAACTAGGGTTGTAGCTTAGCAACCAATAATAATAACAACAATAATGATGATAATAATAATAATAATAACAATTAAATTTTCGCTATTATAATAAATATAATAATAATAAAATATTCACAGCTTTTTTTTAATTTGATTACCTTTATCTTTGACTGATAGAAGTTTGTTTAGAATGCATTTACTATCTAAAATTTTGAATGCTTTCTTGATATATAAATATATATATATATATATATATATATATATATATATATATATATATATATATATATATATATATATATATATGAATATATGAGAGAGAGAGAGAGAGAGAGAGAGAGAGAGAGAGAGAGAGAGAGAGAGAGAGAGAGAGAGAGAGAGAGAAGTCTGAGGCGTTTCAAAAATTTCCCGACAGCCACCACTTTTATGACGGAATCGTGACATCTTTCATACAGTTTTGGATACATCGTCCCGGAAGACAGTCGTCCGAAGGAAAGGCTTTTTCGAAAAAACAACTTTTTTTATTGGTCCACGAACGCTTTAAAACGCGTAAAGGGTTTTGCTGGGAGCTCCCAGTCGCTCTCTTTCTCGCAAGACAAAGAGGACGAGAGGAAACTGCAGGAATGTTTTTGTTTCTCACACAAACGGACGTCTCAGACACGTCCCCTGTGCCTTAATGGCGGTGGAGTTATCTTGGAGGAATTAGAAGGTGAGTGCATCGAGGGAAGCTTTATGGAGCTCTTCAGGGAAACCCCTATGACATGAGAGCTTTCGGCGAAATGCCGAAGTATCCTCCCCTATATAATAAAGAGCAAGTGTCTGGATATATATATATATATATATATATATATATATATATATATATATATATACATATATATATATTTATATATATATAGAGTACATATATTAATACATATATATATATATATATATATATATATATATATATTTATATATATAGAGTACATATATTAATACATATATATATATATATATATATATATATATATATATACATATATATATATATAGAGTACTTATATATATACACATATATATATGTATATATAAACAGTACATATATATATATATATATATGTACATATTTATATATATATGAATATATATATATATATACATATAGGCTATATGTATATATATATATGTATATATATATATATATATATATATATATATATATATATATATATATTTCTTTCCTGTCACGCTGAACGGCATTGCCAAACGTTATGTCTCTCTTCACCCCTCGGGTAGGGGGGAGAGGGACTTGTAATACCAAGATGGGAGGGCGTACCTCGAGAGGTATACTCTGAAACCACAATCTCCCACAAGTTGCAGAATCTGCCGGTTTTTATATATAAATACATTTCCTTACTGCCACGCTGAGGCGCATTGCACAACGTATGACTACTCGGTCTCTCTCCGTCCCACGGGTGAGGGGGAGAGGATGTAGTCATACCCTCGTGAGAAGGGATATCCTGAGAGGTACACTCTGAAACCACAATCTCCCACAAGTTGCCCAAACTACCGGGTTGCAGTTAAGAAAGGGGGAGGTGTGAAAATTATTGAATCTGCGTCTGCATATATATCTAAATTCTGACGGGTCGCGTACACAAGTATATTGTAGTGTAGTCGAAACGAAATTTCTGACCAGGCAAAAAAAGGAATATAAAACGTATAAAATGAAAATTTGATTTTAATGGTGATGTAATAAGGAATCAATATTTAAGGTGACGAAATATTAATTCAATATTTCTGGTCATGTATTAATGATTCCATAGTCATGGTGATTAAATAATGATTTAATATTTCCGGTAATCTAATAATGATCCAATAGTCATGGCGATGCAATTATGATTCAGTATTTCTGGTAACTTAATAATGATTCAATACCCGTGGTGATTAAATAATGATTCAATATTTCTGGAGAAGTCGTAACAGTGATTCAATATTTTACCTAATGTAAAAAAAAAATTAAAATTTCAGGATGATGTATTAATATAGAATAGCAATGTTGTTCTCAAATGCATACACAAATAAAAGATAAAACAAATTATTGGGAATATACAAAAAGATCATACACAGTAAACAAACAAACACTATATAATTGCAGTACAGCTCTGGCCACAGCCACAACACAGAGTACAACAGAAACTGGATCTTATTTCTATTTGTACAGATTAAAATAAGAGATAAATAACGCGAAACAAACAATAGGACAAAATAAATCTAAATACTTTTTATACTTCTGGATTTATCAAATCAAGAGTACATTGAGAACGGGATATTTCTTTATTTACAAGGAATTAAGGAAAAAATAAACAAAACACAAACTAAATACTTTTCTGTACTGCCAAGCACAACGAGTGTAGAAGACGCGATCTCGACTTAACTTACTAGGAATAAAACATGAGACAAAATGTCAACGAAAATAAACAATAGAGGTACAAATCTTTGTACTTCTTTTGTCAGTATTGCAGTTTAATAAAGGGAAAACGTTTTATAAGTGGCAGCTATATTAGCTAATTAGTTGAGTTTTAATTTTCTATACTTAAGATAACAGACTAGACAAGAGGCCGTAGAACCCTCTCTCCTTTATTTTTTAATGCCAAACTTCGAGTAACGTTATTTGGAGAAGTACCACAGAGCTAAAGAAAATAAGCAGTCTTACAACATCTTACGTAACTTAGCTGCAAAGCATTTATGTAAAATTGTGTCACTCTGCAAATTTAAATTACCTTAAGTACAAACAGCACAAAAAATAGTATCAAGCTTCATTAATCCATGAAGATATTATAGTATCCCTTTGCCTTAAAAGGAATTATTTTGTTGCACTGTATATGATGATGTAATAAAAAGAAAAAAAATCTTATAATCAAACGATTAAAAATTAAGTAGTATCCCAAACATTTACGTTTGATTAACTAATACGCGAAAAAAAGCTAGACCTACAACAGGTTACATGACAAATTGGACTGCCCTTTCATTTCCATTCTTGACTTTCTATTTTTTCCATTCTTAAGAAATAACGGTTAAAGTGTCTTGTGCAAGAATGAGTATATGTGTATTAACCTATTTCAAACTTACGCTATGCTGAAGATCAATATCTTTCATTCATGTACGGCATGAAGTATTTCTTTCCATAAAGGTTTAAAGGCCCCTCATGAATGGAAGAGGCAAGAGATAGTGACAATGCCCTATACATGACCAAATAATATGATCAACTCAAAGAGTTAGGACCCGACAGAGTCAGGCAATGGCAGCTGATGACTCAGCAGGTAGACCTATTAGCACGGACCCCAACGCCCCCCCCCAAAAAAAAAAAAAAGAAAAAAAAGAAAAAACGTGTCTTTAGCTCACAGGGATGGTGAGACTGCAGCCACTACTATAAATATAGAACCCTAGTCAGTTGATCGCTAGGCAGAGATGTTTCCAATAGGCCACCGCAACCCCTCAAACAAGAATTGTTTATCTCACTTATAGGTTAGTTATGCTCTGGTTTTTTTCATTATATTCCTTTTTCCTCTAGAATATAGCTTATTTTTTAAGCCATGTGAATAAAATCATATATTGCATCAAATGAAAACTGAATCTCAGAAGAAATCCAGCCATATCTTTCCAAGGCTAGTAAGCACAGCAGATCACCTGGCAAGGCTTGCATACTTAATACCCATCTCATGGTCGTCCTTGATTCCCGGACGCGAAAAAGGCACAATATGCTTTTGAAAAGATAATGAAGCAGGTTGTGTAAACCCGGGGCACTAATGGTCTCGAGTGAAAAATACAGTTTTTCGTAAACTTTAAAACAAGTTTTATTATTCATGATGCGAAGGGTGGCTCTTCTTAACCACTTCAGCCAATTTGTTTGTAATTCCTCTTTAGCCATATCCTGATAACACCACAACCCGTGTTATCGTTATAAAGATAACTATCGAATCTTCACTGTTGAATTATACATTTGGGCAGCGATGCTTAAGATTTTTTTTTCTTTAAAGAAAGTAGTTGGATGAAAAATTACATCTTTATCTGATTACTCGAAGATTTGATTGAAGTAAAGAGCAGTTGAGATGAGAGAGAGAGAGAGAGAGAGAGAGAGAGAGAGAGAGAGAGAGAGATAAATTTCCTTATTTTAGAAGCTAATATTTTGTTATTTTGTGAAGGAAAGAGAGAAAGAGAGAGAGAGAGAGGGAGAGAGAGAGAGAGAGAGAGAGAGAGAGAGAGAGAGAGAGAGAGAGGAGAGAGGGAGAGAGAGAAGAGAGAGAGATTTGTTTTTTTAGAAGTAATGTGTCATGTTATTTTGTAAACAGTTAAGAAGGAGAGAGAGAGAGAGAGAGAGAGAGAGAGAGAGAGAGAGAGAGAGAGGAGAGAGAGAGAGAGAGAGAGAGATTTTTTAGAAGTAATGTCATGTTATTTTGTAAACAGCGAATAGAGAGAGAGAGAGAGAGAGAGAGAGAGAGAGAGAGAGAGAGAGAGAGAGGAGAGAGAGAGAGAGAATACTGGGTTTAGGAAGTAACGTTTCATCCTAATTTGTAAGCAGCGAATAGCATATAATAAAATAAAAATGAGATCCAAGTTTTAGAAGGAAATAAAGAAGAATGAATTCTTTCCTCAGTCAAAAGAAAACACCTGAGCGAAGCAGGTAATTGGATATTTGTTATGCGAAGCTTTCTTCCTCGGCTTCCCCGTCGTTACAAAATATACAATGGATTACCGTTGTTGGGTCAATAAGCGAACTTTCAAGTGCAAACAAAAGCTAGCCCTCGTCCCAACAACTAACCCCACCAAGAGGAATAAATACGTTTTTGACTTGCCAGGCAAAACAAGCAATGGTTGCTCGGGATAGAAAAAATTTCGAGATTGGCACCAGGAACTGCGTTACTTTATTTCCACAGGAGTTGTGATAGGTAATTCTAGGGGAGATGTTGGTTAACCAGTGCTTGGTAGTATAAGTTTGACATGCTTTGCTTGTGCGGAAACATTATGGTTAACAGTACCGTATAGTATAAGTTTGACTTGATTGTATCGAAACATATATTAAGAAGCAAAGGTAACTCACGCATAAGCTTGTCTTGATTGTGTCGTAACATACATTTACCAACAATGGTTGCTTGTTTTTTTTTTTTTTTTTTTTTTTTTCAAAATGGACATCATGGTTAACAGTACCTTGTAGTAATAGTTTGACTTGATTGTGTCGAAACATACATTAAGAAGTAACGGTTGCTATTTTTTTTTTCGCAAAATGGATATTATGGTTAACAATACCTTATAGTATAAATTTGACTTGATTGTGTCGAAATTTTTTTCAAAATGGACATTAAGGTTAACAGTACCTTATAAGTCTGTCTTGATTGTGTCGAAACAAATATTAAGAAGCAGTATTTGCTATTTTTCTTTTTTGCAAAATGGGCATTTATTGTTAATAGTAACTTATGGCATAAGTATGACTTGACTGTGTCAAAACATACATTTACAAGCAATGGTTGATCATTTTCGTTTTCTTTTAAATTGACATTACGAATAAATATTGTAAAGATTGTACTTAGAGGACTGGTTAACAACTTAATTATACGATTGATTAGCTTGTGGACGAAAAATGCAAGATCATCTTGTCAAGCAATGGATAATAAAATAATCTTTAAATAACAGCTAAAATGTATCTAATAATCTGCATGTTAGAAATATACGGGAATAAAGATATGAATAGTGACTTGAGAAAAGAATTAGTAGAAAAAAAAAATAACACACGTTTAACTGGATTCAATATTAACACGCGAATTACAAACGTAAAACGTTGACTTATGAAAAATAGATATCTACAAATTAAAAAGAGCACAAAATAGTCGTTAAGATCTTGAATAATCTAGATATCACTAATGAGTGAGATTGTCCAGCCCTATGAATATTCTAGAGATCATTACCTGGCAAATATTTTAACAATTATTTTTAGTCCAGAAAGACGGCAATGGTACAGTAAATAAAATACGTTGCAGGGGTCAGGAAATACAAACTATGACTATTCAAATACGATGCAGGGACCAGGAAACATAAGAAAAGGCTATAGAAATACGTTGCTCGGGCCTGGAAATACAGCAAATAGCTATTCAAATACTTTGCAGGAGACAAAAATTACAGGAAATGGCTTCTGAAATACATTGCAAGGGCCACAAAATACAGGAAATGACTATTCAAATGCGTTGCAAGGACCATAAAATACAAGGTATGGCTATTCAAATATGTTGCAGGAGCCAAAAACTACAGGATATGGCCTTTGAAATACATTGCAGGGGGCATAAAATACAAGAAATGGCTATTCAAATATGTTGCAGGAGCCCCCCCAAAAAACAGGATATGGCCTTTGAAATACATTGCAGGGGCCATAAAATACAAGAAATGGCTATTCAAATATGTTGCAGGAGCCAAAAAAAAATACAGGATATGGCCTTTGAAATACATTGCAGGGGCCACAAAATACAAGAAATGGCTATTCAAATATGTTGCAGGAGCCAAAAAAAAAATACAGGATATGTCCTTTTGAAATACATTGCAGGGGCCACAAAATACAAGAAATGGCTATTCAAATGCGCTGCAGGGGCCACAAAATAAAAAGTATGGCTATTCAAATATGTTGCAGGAGCCACAAAATACAGGAGTTGGCATTTGAAATATGTTGCAGGGACCACAAAATACAGGAAATGGTTATCCAAATATGTTGTAGGGCCCACAAAATACAGTATATGGCTAGCAAAAACGTTGCATGGGCCACTAGATACAGGAAAAGACTATTCAAAAGTTGCATTAGTCACAAAATACAGCAAATGGAAATTTAAATATGTTGCAGGGGCCACAAAATACAGTACATGGCTATGAAAGTTACATGGGCCACAAAATACAGGGAAATGGCTATTCAAATACGTTGCATGAGCCACAAAATGGAAAAAATGGCTAATCAAATACGTTGTACGGGTCACAAAATACATGAATATGGCTATTGAAATACGTTGCAGGGGTCAAGACATACAAGAAATGACTATTCAAATAAGTTTCAGGGGATACAAAATACAGGAAACTGCTATTCAAAGATCATTCATTATAAGTGATGTATAAGGTAATATGAATTTTGTTCGCTGGAATGCAACCATGGCAAAACTCCAGTAGAGAAAATAAATGATAATTCGTAAAATTATAAGTAGAAGTAAATGTATAGTAGATGAAGTTCTACTTACGGATATTGACTCCTTACCTTTCATGAAAAGTAATTTTTTTACGTGTGAGATTATGGAAACCTAAATGTCTGAAATCTTCAGGTTGAATAGCAGAAGCAAAGGACAGCGACAATGCCCTAACTAGCAGGAAAATGCCCTAGAGATTGATCATTTATAGCCTATATATGATCAGCTTCCAATCTCCCTATCCACCCAAGCTAGAACCAGGGAGGGCTAGGCAATGGTTTCTGATGATTCAGCATGTAGACCTATAGGCTCCCCAAAAATACCTTTCCTTTACTCACAAGGATGGTAAGGTTGCAAACACTACAAGAATTAACGAGTTTTAGCGGGACTCGAACCCCAGTCCGGCGATCGTCAGGCAAGGACGTTTCCGATTGGCCACCACAACAAATAATTCTAATAGGAATACACCCTGAGTATTCTCTAGTACTCTAGTTAGTTAGCATCTGTTTTTCATATAAAAATTTAAAGTGGTTATTAATATATACGGAGTAACATTGCTTCCTGGTGAAAAATACTTCAAAAGAAAGCTCAATGAACTTGCTTTGCACATGTGCGTGTATGTGTGAGTATTAGTATACAAATACATGCAAGTAAATCTGTTTAAGCAGACGCATCCCAACTGTCTTCTAAGCAACTGGCAAGTGCTTAGTATGCTTCACTACTGCCGCATTCCCCAATACAATTTCTAAACCCTTCAGGAGAAAAACGACCTTCTTGAACAACTGGCCAGTAAAAATAGCCTACATCAGATACATACGTTTGATTATAGCATAAGAAGAATTTATTCTATTTAAATCTAAATGCAATTAGTCTGATTAGAGATAATAAACAACAACAACAGCAAAAACAACAGCAACAACAACGGGAATAACAATGGCTGTCACAATGATAATGATGATATAGAATTATATCAAAAAGCGTAATCGAAATGAGTTTGGTCGGATAGGACAAGGTTAAAGTTGAGTTTTATCATACTGTGCGCAATTGTCATCACTAATTGTTATTATAGTATCCCGCTTTCCCAACTAGGGTTGCAGCTTGGCAAGAAGTAATAATAATAATAATAATAATAATAATAATAATAATAATAATAATAATAATAATTAACTTATCACAAATGACCAAGGAGGTCAACCAAAGAAGTAAAGGGGAAAGTATAAATTTAACAAATCAAAACCTTCAATCACAACTAAAAGAGAAAGTAAACCAAATTAAGATTTCAAAATACTGAAGAACCATAGAACACCGACACCTGGACAACTGAGCAAAAAGGAAATAAAGAAAAGGTCAGTTCATCAAATTCTCCCCAATACAGAAGGGCATATATGTATATACACCGACTGCAGCAGCAGTGTCACCATAAAGCGCTCGTATAATCCCAAGCTACACAGCCAATAAAAGCGATCGGGATATTATTATTATTATTGTAAAACGAGTTCCAATACACCACGGCCGTGAGATAGAATGTTAATGAGACATTATCTTTTCCCAGCAATTGTTGACTCTCGGTGTTAATGGAGTCCGACAACGTCCATCGGAACACAAAAGACAAAAGCACAGCCGAACTCGTCCCATAGTCGGGTGTGATGGCAGGAGCAGCAGCCGCGGTTTGCGCTGGCCCAGCTTACGATGACAGGAATGGGCCGAAATGGCTTTTGCTTTTATTTGTTCTTCGAGCGGGTTCTGTGTGCTTCTGCCTCCGATGGGACAAACAGCAACCGGCAGTTAAGGGGGTTAAGATAGTTGAGAGAGAGAGAGAGAGAGAGAGAGAGAGAGAGAGAGAGAGAGAGAGAGAGAGACTCATGCGATTCTTCCTTTGCTTCTTCGATAAAAATAAACATAGATTTCGGGTAATTTGAAATTAGGACTTTTTTGCCATTTTGAGAGAGAGAGAGAGAGAGAGAGAGAGGAGAGAGAGAGAGAGAGAGAGAGAGAGAGAGACTTCCTATGCTTCTTCGATAAAAATGAACATAGATTTCGGGTAATTTGAAATTAGGACTTTTTGCCATTTTGAAAGAGAGAGAGAGAGAGAGAGAGAGAGAGAGAGAGAGAGAGAGAGAGAGATTTTACACAGCTCTCACACCATCTTGTCTAGGAATGAACAAACCAGCTAAAGTGTATATTTGAAGAGAAGGAGAGTTTACAGTAAACAATAACACAACACGTGAAAGAGAGAGAGCGAGAGAGAGAGAGAGAGAGAGAGAGAGGAGAGAGAGAGAGAGAGAGAGAGAGAGAGAGAGAGAGAGAGAGAGCATCTCTAGGAATGAACAAATCAGCTAAAGTGTATATTTGATGAGAAGGAGGGTTTACAGTAAGCATAAGACAACACACACACATATAGAAATAGAAATATATATATATATATATATATATATATATATATACGTATATATATATATTATTTATATATACGTGTGTATATATATATATATATATATATATATATATATATATATATATATATATATATATATATATATGTGTGTGTGTGGTGTGTGTGTGTTGTCTTATTGCTTACTGTAAGAAGAAGAAGAAGAAGAAGAAGAAGTAGAAGAAGAAGACGAAGAAGAAGCAGAAGAAGAAAGACCATCCCAACCAAGGTATATATGTATGTATGTGTTGGCATACCTAAACAGGAGAAAAGTGTTTACTTCCAACCACAGCATCCTGAATACGATACCCGTTTATAACACGACATAAAACCAAAAGGATGCCTCCTTCTCTCGCGATGATATACTCATAATACAATATAAAAATAAAATGGGGTCCACTTGAAGCGAATGGACTTCTTATCCTGCCTCTCGAGTCTCGAAAGTGGTACATAGGTCAGTGCTGTGCCAGTTCTTTGCTTCGCACAATGAAAAGACATCCTCTACGGTAGGAGCGCAGAGGCACTGCTGTTGTTTATGGATATTCTATTTTATTTTTCTTCTAATTTTCTTTTTGAAGTTTTTATAGTTATATATATTCTATCTTATTTTTCCTCTTGTATTTTTTTATAGTTTATATACAGTATATTCTATTTCATTTCTCTTCCTCTTGTGTTTTTTTTTTTTTTGTAGATTTTAGTTAACATATATTCTATCTTATTTTTTTTTCTTTTTTTTTGGATTTTATAGTTTATATACAGTATATTCTATTTCATTTCTCTTTCTCTTGTTTTTCTTGTAGTTTTTATAGTTTATATATATTCTATCTTATTTTTTCTCTTGTATTTTTTTTTTTTTTGGATTTTAGTTTATATACAGTATATTCTATTTCATTTCTCTTTCTCTTGTTTTTCTTGTAGTTTTTATAGTTTATATATATTCTATCTTATTTTTTCTCTTGTATTTTTTTTTTTTGGATTTTAGTTTATATACAGTATATTCTATTTCATTTCTCTTCCTCTTGTTTTTTGTTTTTGTAGTTTTTATAGTTTATATATATTCTATTTGGTTTCTCTTCCTCTTGTTTTTAGGTGGTTTTTATAGTTTATACATACCCTGGTGAGAGGGGGTGCATGTGTGCGCATATCTATCTGAATATTTAGCCGTCATTTTTGACGGGTCGCGTACACTAGTTCATACTTGACCACGATGATATTTCTATTTTTACGAGGCAAATATCAAAAAGTGGAAGTGTTCTGCACACAATTTTCTACTTTTCTGTAAATTCACGTTTTTCTAATCAGAGAAAATTTCTAAAAATCAATATCATTTTGCTATTGCCAAACCAGGCCATAAGAGATTGTGCCATAAACAATTAAGTAAAGTAAACGCCAAAAGGTAATTTCCTTATTTAGTTATTGTGACATCAGTATTAGATTGTTATTTTTTTCCAAAGGAACAACCGAGAGGTGATGGGGTCATATCTTCCCATTCCTATTTTTTTTTCACTCACCACACGTATGCTTGAATCAAAACTATTATATATTATACAAGCAAAACTATCAATTGATTTACCATTAAATCCAGAATAGATCGTATTAGCTTCAGGAAGTCGCATTCATTGTTCTAAGATGATATATGTAGTGAGAAGAATATATCGAGTATATTCTATCTAATTTCTCGTACTCTTTTATTGTTAAAGTTTCTATAGTTTATACAGGAAATATTGATTTTGATGTTACTGTTCTTAAATTATTTTATTTTTCCTTGTTTCCTTTCCTCACTGGGTTATTTTCCCTGTTAGGGCGCTGTTCTTATAGTATCCTGTTTTTCCAACTAGGGTTGTAGCTTAGCAAGTAATAATAATAATAATAATAATAATAATAATAATAATACACCGATGTCTCTATAAGAATATGTTGGACTTACCACCCTCAGCTGTGACCAGTGGTTGAGCAGTTCGAACAGCTCATATTTTGGAAATAAGTCCCTTTGGCTATCAGTTTTCAAAAAAGAGAAAAAAAAAAAAACTAATTACAAGCATATTTCTTGTTGTTGAGGGTATTGCATCAGACTCTACATTCTTTTATTTGAGATTATCTTACGCCTAATCCAAAATTTCAATCTATAATGAGATGGGAGGAGAATTAAATCACAGACCCTTTTCTTGAAACACCCCCCATCCCCATTCAGTTTTTACAGCTACCCAAATAGGCACATCAAATGTTGACAAACGCTCAACGGCTTCCACCTCAACCGTTAATACCCTTTCTCTGAGTGGGATAACTTAACGTGGTAAAAGGGTTTGCGTATTGCCATGATCAGCAAAATTGTACTA
>NC_090766.1:55413523-55414891 GCF_036898095.1 Palaemon carinicauda | reverse complement strand
GGAACCCCTGGGATGGGGCGTGAGGGGGGGGGGGTTTCCCCTTCCTCAAGACATGTGGTGAGACCCCATCCGATACAGAGTTCTCTCTTGGACGAATTTGCAGCCTCGTTAGCGGGAGACAGCCGTGACACCTGTGATGGCTGACGGACTGACACCAAGGAGGTGATGGGCAAAGTTCTTTAAGGGTGCTAGAAATATTTCAACTGCTTCCACTCTCTCTCTCTCTCTCTCTCCTCTCTCTCTCTCTCTCTCTCTCTCTCTCTCTCCTCTCTCTCTCTCTCTCTCTCTCTGTGGTGTTCTCTTTTTAAGTTCGTCTCTCATTCATCACTGTGTTCTGCTAAACTTCATCTAAGGAGTTGTGGTTGAATTTTATGGATTAAATAAAGTAAAACCAGCAGTAGATGAACAATGAGAGAGAGAGAGAGAGAGAGAGAGAGAGAGAGAGAGAGAGAGAGAGAGAGAGAGAGAGAGAGAGAGAACGTAATAATTCAGGGAACAATTTATAATGCGGGAGAAATTGAGAGAGAGAGAGAGAGAGAGAGAGAGAGAGAGAGAGAGGAGAGAGAGGAGAGAGAGAGAGTAATAATAATAATAATAATAATAATAATAATAATACTTTATTTCCAAATAAATACATTGGGTATTATACATTATTTATAAAGCAACATACAGAATAGTGATTACTGGTATTGTGATTACTTTAAAATCTAACATTTACATGAGAGATGCTTCCATATAAATCTTTTGACTATCAACTAAAATACATTTGGTCCACTACTTGCATTAGTATGCCTTTAAAGTAGAGATAAAATAACTTAAAATGGTAAAACTCATTAAAATTCTATACTCTATGCAAAATTACAGTAGACCCCATAAAACATTAAAAACTGATATTTACAAGTACATTAAAACCAATCCACAAATATGTAACTAAAATCTTGTAGAAAACATATATTTCCTGAGATTTGCTTTAAAAGTGTGTATATTCGATGTTGTTTTCAATGAATCAGGTAGGGTATTCCACATCGTTGGTCCTTGTACCGTAAAGCATCTACTTCCCAAGTTTGTGTTAGTTCTCAGTATATAAAGTTCATTATTCTGTCTTGTTCGTCTGTCCCTCCCAGCTCCAACTGTTAAAAACGTAAAAAGCCAAGTCGGTATTAAACTACGCATAACTTTAAAAACTCCCCACACAAATCTCGAATTTAATTCTTCTTTCAACATTTAACCATTCTAATTTATCTAAAATTGGTGATACATGATCATATTTTTTGGCCCTACCATCAACTACTTTTGCCGCAAAGTTTTGTACTTTTTGAACCCGTTGTAATTGTTGTTTAGTAGTACTTCCCCAAATCTTTAAACAAT
>NC_090766.1:55403523-55408523 GCF_036898095.1 Palaemon carinicauda | reverse complement strand
AACTACTTAAGATTCGACGAGCTGCTAATGAGCATACAGTATAGATACGTCATACATGTTATGGAGGTTTTACTGAGTTGGGTGCCTTACACCATTCAGCAATTAAAAGTTGAACGCAATAGTAATTTGTGCTGTTATTCTTTGGACCCAGTCTATTTTAAGGGATATTATCATTATTATTATTATTATTAGCCAAGCTACAACCCTAGTTGGGAGAGCAAGATGCTATAAGCCAAGGGCTCCAACGGGGAAAAATAGCCCAGCGAGGAAAGGAAAAAAGGAAATAAATAAATGATGAGAATAAATTAACAATATATCATTCTAAAACCAGTAGCAGCGTCAAAACAGACATGTCCTAAATAAACTATTAAAAACGTTAAAAATAGAAATGTCTATTATGCCTAAATATCATATATATATATATATATATATATATATAATATATATATATATATATATATATATATATATATATATATATATATGTATATATATATATACATATATATATACACACAAATATATATATATATATATATATATATATATATACATATATATATATATATATATATATATATATATATATATATATATATATATATATATATATATATATGCTCTGAAGGAGTGTATGTAATAGATGCTTGGTACTCGGTCTTTCAATTTCCTGTTTCCTGTGGATCTTATACATGAATATTTGTCACGTGCATTTTTTTTGACTGATAATATATATATATATATATATATATATATATATATATATATATATATATATATATGTGTGTGTGTGTGTGTGTGTTGATTGATTAATTGATTATGAGTTACGTGTGTGTGTGTATCCTATAATGTGTTTTTGTAGTTGTGATTGCATGAGTTTTCCTGGATGCCAAATCTATTTACATTTGCATAACTACAAAATTGAAATACTGTACACTTGCGGACTAGCGTCTATGTAAAAACATGCCGTCATATAAACAATAAATTCTTCTCCTTAAAGTAGAAACATTAAATCGTGTGTAAGCCACTTGCAGGAAGCATGCAATGCTTATATATATCCTTTTTCAATTAATTTTTCATTAATGTAATTATAAGTAATACTGTAATATTTTTGAATTAGTATTTCATACTCCGCATCTTACGAAAATTACTGAAAGTGTTAATGGTATAAATGTGAAGATACAAAATAAATGAATGAAAGAAGAATATACTTATTGAAATAATCACATTATGTCATGATTACGCTAAAATATTATGAGTGATTTAGCTTTTTAATTTCCCCATTCAAGGGATGTTTACTAAATAACAACTAGAGGGGCACTCAGTAGAGTGCGTTTATTTCTCGACCTTTATGCTCGACCTTGATCTTGACCTTTGACCTTGACATATATTAATTGGCGTGGATTTTCATACACTCAATTTGAACTAAGTTTAAAGTCTGTGTGACAACGATGTCCAAACTTATGGCTGATTACGTGAATTAAAAATTTTGCTTGCTATGACCTTGAACTTCCTAAATTCAATAATTTCCACCTGTTTACATAACAGTTAATCCATGCAAGTGTCATTACTATACGATTAAAATTGTGGCCAGGAAGCTGTTCACAAACAAACACATACACAAATAGGGGCGAAAGCCTAACCTCCTTCCAACTTCGTTGGCGGAGGTAGTAATAATAATGATAAAAACAGATTACCATAGTTTCTTTAAGTATAGCTAGTAATAATACACATATTACCTGTATATCAAAACTTGATCGTTAAATACTACAACATGGACATTTTAAAAAACAAACATGTTCCATAATCATAAAACTTATACCTAATTTATATAGCCAGAGACCCTGTCTAGGTAGACATGCAATATCAGCATATAGAGCTTTTATAATAAACAAACCGTCTTTGTTTAATAGAAATTCAATTTAGGATATAGTACTGTACTCATTATTAAACGATGTAATGGATTGAAAACTTTGTATATCTGTATAATGATGCATTACACTGAAAACTGTACATTTTATAATGATGTATATGATTAAAGTTTTTTGACATTTTATAATGATACGTAGGATTAAAAACGTTGTACATTTTATAATGAAGCACCTGATTGAAAACTGTACATTTCATAATGTTGCATAATATAAAAAAATTGTGTACATTTTATAAAGATGCACAGGATTAAAAACTGTACATTTTATAATGATGCATATGATTAAAAACTACATTTTATAATGATGCATATGATTAAAAACTACATTTTATAATGATGCATATGATTAAAAACTACATTTTATAATGATGCATAGGATAAAAAATTTTGCACATTTTATAATGATGCACCGGACTGAAAACTGTACACTTTATAATGATGCATAAGATTAAAAACTTACGTATACATTTCATATGACGAAAATCCAGGTTTCCATTCAATTACGTTATCATCGAATTTAGCAGGTGTTATTTCAGCGGCGGCGGAGAAGAGCAAGAGTCCCCCTTTTGATGCGTAACACTTGCCCCGAACAGCAATGTCCGACAAGTGTGTTAATGACTTGTACACACTTGCACTGGCTTTACACATGCGCGCGAATCGGCGACAAACCGAATGCCCAGACCGTAATTAATTACCGTCGCTCAATGATCTCGATTGGAAAATTGGATATCGCGATATTTCGTCACGAATACGCATATGTTTTCGGTGGCCTTTAGAAAAGCCGCACCTACGACGGTAAGAGGCGATTTCCTTTCTAGTTTGACAGGTCATTTCTTACAAGCTTCAAAGATGTAATTTTCTCCCCCATCAAATAAAGTGATTTACCATACTCATAAAATGATGTTCTCTTTAATAACGTCAGAGACAGGTCATTTCCTTCGAGCTTAAATAAATGAAAGTTTCTATAGTATTAAAGAGATAATTTCTCTACGGCCTTAAAACATGCATTTTCTAGTTTAAAATATGTAAACTCTAAAAATTAGGTAGGCGGTGTATTTGCACCCATTTCTAGACGTCTACTTTAAACCCTACCCCCCTTCCCTTTCTTCCATTTCGCTGACCAACCTCTTGATGTTTACTCCAATATTCTTCTAAAGTCAATATTTTTTAGCGAGGCAGATTTGCAGAGACTCGCATGGGTTTCCTTTTAGCTCGGAAACGTTTCCTGATAGCTGATTGGTCGGAAGTATTCGGACAAAAATACTCCCGACCAATTAGTTATTAGGAAACCTTTCCGCGCTAAAAGGGCAACGTCGGTGCAAATCTGCCTCCCTAAAAAGAGTTGACTATAGTTGCACCATGGGACTGAACGGTTTCCCCAGCCCCAACAACAAGCCATATGACCCAAATTCTATATATTAAACAGGCCTATTGATAAAATCATATCTTAATATACCTTCCATTATAAAGAATTTATTATCCACAAATACTTAACAAAATTGTGATACATATTAATTGAAACTTAAGGATACGGACTGTTTAATTCATACCCAATGACATACACTTGGTTTATCAAAGAGAGAGAGAGAGAGAGAGAGAGAGAGAGAGAGAGAGAGAGAGAGAGAGAGAGAAAATGTTGGTAATGTTTGATCTCGAATTAGTTTCTTGCTTTAGTGCCAGTAATAAGTCAAGTGTCCCTTTTTGAGTTCTGATGCCAAAATTCCAAAGTGGTTATAAAATAACCGATGGGTATGCTCAACTCTATATAGCCTCTTTTGTGCCTCATTTCCTACTTCCCCATTCTCCCCCAAGAGGAACTATTATTTCACCCAGCGAAAAGGACGGACTAGAAGAAAGTAAAACCTATATTTTGAAGTACAAAACAAACATGGAGACGCATTACCTCAATCATTTTCTTTTTGTGATACATCTCAAGAATTGTACGTCATTAAAAAACGAAGAGTCCCTCCGCCTGTTTCTTCTGTTTTCAAAGGGGGATAAGAAAAGGAGTGAAAGGTGCTTCAGAGATCATTACTCAAAGTTGCTGCTAATTGCCTGTCTGGAATGTGTGACGCGTCAAGCTATCAGGCTGGGCAGGTCTTCTCGTCACCTCATTACTTATGTCACACTCGGGGTTTGCACGTACAGAATTCATCATTTCCCCTGGAAGTACCAAAAGATGTAGGAGCATGCGAGCTATTTCTCCCGTTGAATTAAAACACAAACCATTCTTTTTTTACCCACAGTCTACAAACCGTTAAAGAAAATCTCGGGGGGAGGAAGAAAAACAGAAAATTTATGTGGTGGTAAATGAGAGAGGGCGGGGGAGATGCGCATTCCGCTCGTCACTTGAGGTTCAGGTTGTCAGCTTCACTCAACGCGCGCCAAAAGTTGCCCGCGCCAGTTTTGTAGACAAGTGCTCATGAGCGTGTTTTGCCGGGGAGAAACGCCATGTAAACTGTTGCTCAGACATAGCCCGAGTAATGAGGATAAATTCCTACGATTTAATTTGCAACTTCATTTGAGATGTCTGTTTACATGCTCCTTATTTGATGGGTTCTTGCTGTCGTGAAATTTATAGCTTTTTTTTCTTGTTGGGAGAACGTGAGTTTCCTGTTTAAAAAAAGGAAAATGGCCTATTCATATATATACACAGTATTGACATATGTATATTCCACACAAAAACACACACATACATATACACATACACATACACACACGCTCTATATATATATATATATATATATATATATATATATATATATATATATATATATATATATATATGTGTGTGTGTGTGTGTGTGTGTATGTATGTATATATATATATATATATATATATATATATATATATATATATATATATATATATATATATATATTTATAAATGTGCGTGTGTACATATATATGTATGTATATATATATACATATATATATATATATATATATATATATATATATATATATATATATATATATATATATATATATATATATATATATAGGCCTACATACATATATGTATATTTATATATATACATATATATCTATAGATATAGATATATATATA
>NC_090766.1:55386023-55393523 GCF_036898095.1 Palaemon carinicauda | reverse complement strand
TGGCTGTATCAGCACGGACTCTTGCTTACAGAACAAGTTTAGGAAAACTGAAAAAGAATAAGTCCTGCCATTCTAATAGTCGTCAGAAAAAAACCAATCTGAAAATAATTCTAGCTGAATTGGAGACATTTTTTATGGATGTATAAAAGAACGTTATTGAGAAATGCTTAGCGAAGTGTTAACAAAAAGCACGAAAATTAATAAGACACTGTAATAGGAAATATGATAAGAGAGAGATAATTAAGATACTAAACTATGAACAAAATCTCTAGGATTGAATTATCAAGAACATATTCTTAATGAGAAATTTTCCCCGTCACGTTTCAAATGAATCTTTAACATTTCAGGCTATATTCTAAAAGAGATTGGTTGAGGGCATCAAAAGTTACTTTGAAAACCTTAGGGAACTCAGGGGATGTAGATCTTTGGGAAAAAAAAAAAAAAAAAAAAAAAAAAACCGCACATCTCTAATACTACAGCACACTTACCTTAGGCCTTAGTAGGGTCTGCCACCAGTAGAAGCCTTTTTTATATCTCTTTCTCGTGCAGGATCTACACATTCTGTAATAAAATATATATTAATTATAATCTTAAACAAAGAGGATGAAATAGTACGAAATATAACATATGTCATATTTCCATATATATAATACAGTATAATGATTTGATCGTATAGCGATTACATGCAAATGTGCAATTTAATACAGAATAATGAAATGCAATAAATCATATTTTCTGTGGATGTCAACTGCCAAATGTTCCTTGAAAACATGCATTTTCTTCTAAAGCCTTGTCAGGTGTATTACATGAAGAAAAACTAGAACCAAGATCTAAACTATTACATTATTGATATGTCTAAAATTTCCGAAAGTACTCTTGGAACATTGCAGTAATAAACTAAACACAGCCGTTGAATCATCACACTATCTATGAAAAGAGTTGCTCTTCGACTCTTGTTATTGGAGTAGAATTCTACTCTGAAACCTCATTTTCAAGATAGCTAACTATTCCCTCGGTTCACTTAAATCATCTGTTAATATTTAAAAGGGAAAAACTGATATACTCCACAACTGAGTATTTTCAAATCCCAGAAAATTCTTTCCCATTATATTTCTTCTTGGTAAGGGTAGAAGAGAGACTTTAGCTATGGTAAGCAGCTCTTCTATACTCTTTTTTTTCAATGAGGCGTATTTGCACCGACTCGCAACGGTACCCTTTTAGCTCGGAAAAGTTTCCTGCTATCTGATTGGTTAGAATTACCTTGTTCAATCAGCGATCACGAAACTTTTCCGAGCTAAAAGGGCACTCCTGCGAGTCGGTGCAAATCTGCCTCACTAAAAAGAATTGACTGTAGGAGAAATATACTCCAAAATCAAACCATTGTTCTCTAGTCTTGGGTAGTGTCATAGTCTTTGTACCATGGTCTTCCAGTCTTGGGTTAGAGTTCTCTTGCTTGAGGGTACACTGGGCCACGCTGTACTAGCCTATTTATCTTCTTCTTGATTTTTGTAAGTTTACAGTTTATATATGAAAGATCTAATTTAATATTGTTATTGTTCGGAAAATATTTTATTTTGATTGTATTATTTCTCTTGTTATGTATTCATTTCCTTGTTTCCTATCCGTACTTTTCCTTGTTGGAGCCCTTTGGGGTTATAGAATCTTGCTTTTCCAACTACGGTTGTAGCTTAGCTTCGAATAATAATAATAATAATAATAATAATAATAATAATAATAATAATAATAATAATAATAATAATATTAATAATGATAATAATAATAATAATAATAATAATAATAATAATAAATAATAATAATTATAATAATAACAATAATAATAATAATAATCTGGAGCTAAAATCATAAATTATAAATATATGAATCATATCAAATTGTGCTACTGATTCAGCTTGAAAATGGCGTAATCATTGGTGAGAAAGGACTGGTAAGAAAGTGGAGTAGAATACTCTCAAATTGAATATCTACAAACAAGATATTAGAACTGAAAAAAAAAAAAAAATAAATAAACAAGGTATGAGAAAAAAAAATTCCGGGTAAATAACTTAAGAATGATTTCTAATTTTGATGGAAAGTAACTTCCTACATTACATTATAATTCCAAGGAACAGAAACTTCGATTTAATAAAAAATCATTAATCGACATAAGCTAGAAGCGTAGCCTCCTAGTTCAAGTGCAAATATAAAGAGGCAAATAAATTTATTAAACTAGTTATTGGTAAACGAAAAATCATGCAATTTTACCTTTAATTCACAAGCATTATTATTCATATTTATATATAAAAAATAGACATGTGTTAACCATTAAATCATTATATTCATACAACACGCGGCATTCAACGTAAAGAAAAAAATTAAATCACTTGATTTTTAATTGTAATTGAGGAGCTGTTACAAATCATTACCGAGTGACAAGCGTGCCTGCAAGGACTGGCTACCTCGAATTTTATATGCAGAAATAAAACTTCCGGATACCTGACACATTCATGACAACTGTATACAGGATTTCTGGAGTTTACGACAGTCTATCATATGCATTTTTCCTTGTAAAGAGAGTAGGCACCGGTTGATGTGTTTAAAATGTAATTGATTTCGTATCCGGGGTTTGTATCGTTATTGAAATATGCTGTCAATTTAAAAGGCACTCTTTTAGTGATGGAAATGAGGTATGATAATGAACCTTCATTAAAGAAATTTCATATAGTTTCCTCAACTGCCAATTGCTTTTTTTTTTTTTTTTTTTTTTTTTTTTTGTTGGGTAGACAGGAAAAGGTAAGGGCTCGCGATGAGGGATAAAAAGTTGTTCTGTTTAATAAATAATTACAAATCATTAGACCTGTTTCCTTTTTAATTGTTTCTGAATTTGCACAGGTTACTCTATTCTAAGTTATTTCTCTTCCTCTTGTTCTTGATGTTTTAATAGTTCATATATGAAAGATTTATTTTAATGTTGTTAGTGTTCTTAAAATATTTCATTTTAATTGTTAATTACTTTTCTTGTAGTTTATTTATTTCCTTATTTCCTTTCCTCACTGGGATATTTTCCCTGCTGGAGCCCTTCGTCTTATAGCATCTTGCTTTTCCAACAGGGGTTGTAGCTTAGCAAGTAATAATAATAATAATAATAATAATAATAATAATAATAATAATAATAATAATAATAATAATAATAATAATAATGAGTTACATATGCTTATGACAGCTTTAGATTATTCAGGTATTTTTATCATTAATATTATTACTGGAAATCAAACGATAATACAAGCGTAGATACAAATTTCTGCCTCCTTATTATTATTATCATTACTTGATAAACTACAACCCTAGTTGGAAAAACACATGTTATAAGCCCAAGGGCTCCAACAAGGAAAATAGCCCAGTGAGGAAAGTAAATAAGGAAATAAATAAAATACAAAAAGAAGTAATTAATAATTAAAATATTTTAAGACCAGTAACAATATTAAAGTAAATCTTTCATATATAAAAAATAAAAACTTCAAAAAAGAACAAGAAAAGAACTAAGATAGAATAGTTTGCCCGAGTGTCTCCTCAAGCAAGAAAACTCATGTTGGAATCGAGCGCAGGATATTATTATTATTATTATTACTATTATTATTATTATTATTATTATTATTATCATAATATAAGCCCAGGGGCTCCAAGAGGGAAAATGGCACAGTGAGGAAAGGATACAAGGAAAAATAGAATATTTTAAGAACAGTTACATTAAAAAAAATATTCCCTTTATAAATATTTCCTTTATAGACGAGGAAGCTAAAGACTACATCAGAAAATGCATATACAGTGCTGACTGTACGACTTTAATACCACAGAATTTTGACAAAATTCCCAATCAGCCAGAGACCAAACTGATAGCGTTTAATTCTAATCAATCTAATTAAGTACGAAAAAATATTTCAACGTATGAAATTAATCCAGGACCTCTTGGGTGAAACAAGGCCCTTAGTACTAGTTTTCAACTTCCTTTATGAATTATGTGATGCAAGAAGTCCTCGGCTACATTTTAATGGGAGTTATGTATGTAATTGTATTATCATCATTTTCATTATTAGACATGAGCATATGCTCGATTCTTACATTAAAGTATATATAATTGTTTTTACTTTTAGATGATCTTCTCATTGGGGGTCACAACGAACTGACTTGTAAAGTTCCACAGAATAGAATGATCATTGGTGAAGGCATTAAGTAAAACAAAAGGAAATAGACCATCTCTCCTATATCATAAAGAGCGTGAGTATATATATATATATATATATATATATATATATATATATATATATATATATATATATATATATATATATATATATATATATGTATATATATATATATAAATAATTTCCTATCACGCTCGAGGGGGAGAGGGGGTTGTTATACCCTGGAGAGAGGGGGTACCCCGAGAGGTACACTCAAAAACCACAATTTCACAAATTTGCATAACCAGCAGGTTGTAATTAGGAAATTTGGAATGGGTGGGAAGGGTTGAAACAGTGCGCGCGTTTGAGTGTGCATATTTATCTAAATATCTGGGGGTCATTTTTGACGGCTTGATATAAAATCTGTGAGCACAATCGCATAAAAGCAAATTCATAGTTTTATATAACAGGGTATCTCTCATGCAAGGGACCTTTTACATAATAACTAAAAACACGTAAAAACCAGGAGGAGAATAATTCTTCATTCACGTACAACCATAAAAATATAATATTGTGGTTATGATGGCGAGGTTTTGAGAGTAATATAAGGAGACGAGGATGTCTGCGCCATTCAATTATTCTAAATTTTTCTCCCCTTCATCTCCTTCCCTTTATTGGGTTCGTCTAATGATTCAATTTCATCAGGTCCTCCCCAGATGGGATAATAATAGACAGTTGACTTGTAAGTCAAGAGAGGAAAAAGTTTTCTAAGCTGACTGAAAGACAGAAAGCAAGAAAATCAAGAAATAGTATATAAATTATGACGTAGGTTACAGAGTAAAATGAACATATAAACCTGATCTGGATAAAACTGTAGTAATTCTAGAGTTATGAAGTATGTTAAGATATAAAAGTGAGAGAGAGAGAGAGAGAGAGAGAGAGAGAGAGAGAGAGAGAGAGAGAGAGAGAGAGAGAGAGAGAGAGAGAGAGAATTAGTTGTCTATCTAAATTCTAAAGTAATTATTTCAATCTGGCTCGGTATGTCTTGGAAGTGTGGTATCTTATGCAAGACAAACTGTTTAATATTGTTTCCATTTTATGCTAACTTATTGGAATTAACATACATAAATACATACATACACACATATACTTTATATATATATACTCGTATATATATATATATATATATATATATATATATATATATATATATATATATATATATATATATATATATATATATATGGGTACCTAGAGATTGAAAACGAAGCAGGAGACGTAAGAAAAGACGATGGATTGACGAGCTAAGAAAGTTTGCGGGTCTAAACTAGCAAAGTAAGACCATAAACCTATTTAGGATTAGACGAAATTATCGTACCTCAGGGGTAGACTTCTCAAGATATCTTTCACTGTATGAGAGAAAAATGGATTGCTGTATAAAAAAAGAAAGAAAAAAAAACCTTGTGCAATATAGAATACCAAATGCTGTGGATGTTTTACTGTACATGATGTTCATCCATGGTTCAAAAGTAGAAAAAAAAAAAATTAGCTGTGATTATTATCGCGTTATCTTTGGAATAATCCTATGATATACAAGCAGGCATACATGTGTACCTTAGTACAATTTCGGCAAGTTAACTTATGCTACATAAAATAAAAATATTTACGTTACATTACAGTCTGATTACTACATTTCTCTAGCATTATCTGTCAAACTTCTACAACCACAGTCTCTCTCTCTCTCTCTCTCTCTCTCTCTCTCTCTCTCTCTCTCTCTCTCTCTCTCTCTCTTATCAACCTCACTTTTCCTCCCTCTAGTGCCATAAACAACCAGAGAAGCGGAGCACAAGAAAATATTGGGTTGGTTCCCCTCAACATGATGGGGAGGTGTCCACAGCGAGCAGGTTTGGGGAAAAACATAGTCTCCGTGTCAACAAGACTAAATTCCCAGCCTACACCCCGCTTACCTCCCCTCGTAAACTGGACCAAAAAGGGGAAAGGGAGGGGGGAAGGGAGAGGGTGTGAAACGGGGGAGGGAGGGAGTTGTTTGGGGGAAGGAAACAAGGAGGGGGGATTATGACTGATAACTTTGTTGAAGGGTTGCTGTCGTTGTGGGGATTAGAACATTTTAGGAAGAGCGAGATTCTACGGTTATTTTTGCGAAGGTAAACAACGCGTCCGAATTTTGCTGCGGGGATTAAGAGCTAGGGGTTCTAGAACTCATAAAAGGTTTAACCAACAGACAAGAGGCCGTTTCCCCGCAGAGAGCGAGGCCGTTTTAAAACATGATTTCGCCAACTTAAAAATGAAAATGGTTCCGAAAGCGGTGGAAAATCCTCTGGAAAAATATGCGGCATTTCCTTCAAACGGAAGGGACTGTCAGTCATCATTCCGTAACTGGCAGTCTTTTATGTGTTACAGGAAACCTGTCAAAGGGGTAAAAAAATCGTCACGGGAAGTCTTGGTAATTGACATCCAATTCTTGAAGCAGACAATCTCGGGGACAGGCTGAAGGAACATGTCCACTCACTTCAGATAAACTAAGGTTGGCCAAGCTTTTAATTTTATACCTCGCTATATTTTACACTGATATTTACATATATAAAATTTAGATTAACATCCAAGAAGAGCACCCACATCCAATTCTTGATGCAGGTAATCTCGGGGACAGGCTGAAGGAACATGTCCACTCACTTCAGATAAACTAAGGTTGGCCAAACTTTTAATTCTATACCTTACTATATTTTACACTGAGATTTATATGTAAAAAATTCTAGATCAATAAATAGGCAGAACACCAACATTCAATTCTTGAAGCAAACAATCTCGGGGACAGGCTGAAGGAACTTGTCCACTCACTCCAGATAAAGTAAGTTTGGCCAAGCGTTTTATTAATATATTTTATACTGCGATTTACATATATAAAATTTAGATTAACAACTAATCAGAGCACCCACTCATACCTTTACACTCTGCTAAATTTTACACAAAGTTTTTAATATGAAAATAAACTGAACAAACTTTTATAAATTTGTATTTCATAATCAATCAATATTCGATGAAAATTTTTTATTCTATTTTCTCAGGAACGCATAGCAACAATAAATGCCGCTAAAGAAGACGAGTTATAAAATATTTCAACTTCACTCATTTAAAATTGATTTGTTGATTTTCAATTTCGGTTTCAAAGATATTTTTCCTTTTCAGTTTGGTCGATGAAGTGCATTCTTTCCAACAATCGTGTACAAAAGAATCGTGTACAAAGTAATGCCTTTCTTACATTTATGTCAGTTTTTTCCTTTACTTCTTTTGTTCGGTGACA
>NC_090766.1:55361023-55381023 GCF_036898095.1 Palaemon carinicauda | reverse complement strand
CAATGCTATCTGCAGAAAGGGATTGAATGGAGATGAGGATAGTGAGAAATAGGAAACTATCGATATAACTGAAATAGATTATAGATATATTTATGAAAATACTTTACTAATGGCGCAAACTAAAGTATGAACTTCACGTAATAAAAAATTTATACTTTTATGTCTGAACTTTAAAGGTTATATTAACCTCATGATATATATACAGTACACTTCATACGGATAAATCCTTACTATTGTTATAATATACTTATTAATATCTAAATACCTCGGTTATCATATTTATAAGTTACAGAAGATAACACTCTTGTAAATTAAGAATGCGAATAAATCAAATGTCAAAAAATAAAATATAGACACGATAATGGTGACTGTAAGGATTTTGCCTTCTTGAATAAATTGTTTATCGAAAAAAATAATTTTTGGCTTTGAAATAAACGTAGTACAAAGTTTTGATTGCTGATATCATTATTATTATTCTTATAGCCATTATCATTATTATCAATAGCCAAACTCCAAGCCTACTTAGAAAAGCTAGATGCTACAAGTCCAATGGCTCAAACAGGAAATAAATAAACTGTATATGACAAGTTAGGAATATAAAATATTAAGCATTTTAAGATCAATAACAGCGATAATTACTGTAGATCAGCCATATATAACATATGAAAATCTACTTTTGTCAACCTGTTGAACAGAAAAGAATTTGTAAGAAGTTTTAAAAGCTCCACAAATTCAACCGCCAGATTAGAAAGATCATTCCACTATCCGGTCGGTTATAGATGGTATAAAACTTTTAGAATACTGTTCAGTATTGAGACTTATGATGGAGAAGGCAAGAATTAATTTTAATACCTAGTGCTACCCACGAGATGGGAGTCAACGAAGATCAGAATGCCAAGTATGGTCAGAATTATGATAGATCTTATGCAACACGCATCAAAGAACTAACTGAACGAAGGTGCCAGTGATTAATACAAGTTCAGGAATAAGAAATCTAATAAGACCGCAAGTTTCTATCCTACAAATTAATATGAGTGTCAGTGGCTGGAGACTAGACAGGAGAACAATACTCGAACCAGGGTAGAGTGAAAGAATTTAAAATGTCCTAAAGATAGATTGATTACGGAAAATCTTAAAAAGGACTTAGAATGTGAATTTTTGTACAATTGAAGAAACAGACCGAATGGGTTTCTCAAAAATGAATTTGCAATACGACAAGAGTATGAATGTCTGCGTACACCTCTCATTTGATATACCAAATTACCAGGTTTCTAAACACGTGCATTTCTACTGTACTCCACTGACTACTCCTAATTTTCAAAGAAATAGAGAGATAATCTTAGTGATCTACTGAATGAAGCCTTTTTAAGTAACATAAATCTGTTTTAACAATAACTTTTAATAGGGAAATATATATACCATATCATTTCATGTACAAAGAAGTCGGCAGATGAACAGTAGAACGTGCGGGTTTTGGTAATTAGTGAGGAATCGAACTGTGGATGAGTAGCAATAGCTATAAAAAGATATGATTAAAAGGAGCTGCTCTATCATCTTGTGCTCTTCGCACTCCCCAATAGATTAGTTCACCAAATGTTCAGCTGGGTTTCACAAGGCACTAGAAGAGGTGGAAGACCCAGGCCTAGATGGCTGCGAACTATGAAGCGCGAAATAGGAGATGATGAATGGAGAAGTATTGAATTAAAAACTTAAAATAGAGACGACTGGCGAAATCTAACTGAGGCCCTTTACGTCAATAGGCGTAGGGGGAGATGATGATGAAAATTTTATTTTCGAAGTTAGATCAAAACTTCTCTCGCCTCATTAGGGCTACATAAGACAAAGATATAATGAAATTCAGGAGAACTTTAAAAGTTTCAACTTTAAAATATAGTAAAAATTAGTAGTGAAATGATTAGCTAAGTTTAAGATTAATAAAATAAATCAGACTTGTATATCTCTTATTGTATAAAAAATAATGATTAAAACAGGAGCTATTTACATACATATACATATATAAACGCTTGTAAATATGTACAGTATATGGTTAGGCTCTTTAATATGAGAACCTTGTATACAAATATGAAATATACATATAAAAATACTTCAGTTGGAATGATTCGCTTCGATATCAATCATCAAAAGTAAAGTTCTATCATTAAAGTATTGGCTTTCGTGAAGAACTTATTAGAATTCGATTTTGAGACGATTTGATGTGTTAAATAAACTTCCTTAGAGGGCATTTCATTTTCTCAAATAGCAGGATTTTAACTAAAGCTAAGAAAACAGCGAAGAATTCCATTTTGTACATAAATTCTTGAATAAGATACGGTTTGATCTCTGTTTTAAGATATTCATTATGGCGCTAAAAACCAATAAATAGACCTGCTTGGTATAAATAACAAACAATACAACATCTATCTATAAATGAAAAATCGTTCAAGGAATATTTCATGTATCGTGTTGAGAAATGTAATTACAATTGAGACTAAAATTAACAGTAAAAATCTATTTTAGCAATTAAAAAACGAAACATCTTTAAAGAAGCAGCACAGTAAAAGAAAGAAAACAGAACACAGCAGACAAAAAACAAAAACAAAATAAAAACAGACAACATACAAAAAGAAAGATAACAGAACACAGCATACAAAAAGAAGGAAAACAGAACACAGGATACAAAAAGAAGGAAAACAGAACACAGCATACAAAAAGAAGGAAAACAGAACACAGCATACAAAAAGAAGGATAACAGAACACAGCATACAAAAAGAAGGATAACAGAACACAGCATACAAAAAGAAAGAAAACAGACCACAGCATATAAAAATAAAGAAAAAAAGAACACAGCATGCAAAAAGAAAGATAACAGAACACAGCATACAAAAAGAAAGAAAACAGAACACAGCATGCAAAAAGAAAGATAACATAACAGAACACAGCATACAAAAAGAAGGAAAACAGAACACAGCATACAAAAAGAAAGATAACTGACCACAGCATATAAAAATAAAGAAAACAGAACACAGCATGCAAAAAGAAAGATAACAGAGCACAGCATACAAAAAGAAAGATAACAGAACACAGCATACAAAAAATAAGAAAACAGACCACAGCATATAAAAATAAAGAAAACAGAACACAGCATGCAAAAAGAAAGAAAACAGAACACAGCATACAAAAAGAAAGATAACAGACCACAGCATATAAAAATAAAGAAAACAGAATACAGCATACAAAAAGAAAGAAAACAGAACACTAATATAAGACCAGCCCTTCACCTAAGCCTCTCTCTCCCGCATCAGTTTCTACACCGAACCAGGCACGGAGCGGCCTAAAGAGACAAGGCATAAGATGAAAATTAGGATTATTAAAAAGGCAAAAGGCGAGGGATAGCGAGTGAGTGAGAGAGAGAAAGGATGCCTAACCGGAGGTGTTAGTTGGCTACCCTTTCCAACACGAGTAAACAGGGCCCGACACGTTATTAAGAAAACCCCGGGTGTTGTGAAGCGGGCGAGGGAGCCGAAAGCAAAACAGCCAGTTTGTGTCAACACGGCTAAACCACAGACGACACGTACGCATGAAGGAGGGAAAAGCAACGGCATGGCACCAGGTAAAGAGAAAAGGGAGGAAAACAAAGTAAAAGGAGGGGAAAATTGGAGGCCAGGAATTATTATTTAAAAGAAAAATGGGAAGCAATAAGTGTAGTGGAAGAATACATGCAAGGGTGGAAAAGATATATAGCTAGGAGAGTTGATTTGTTGAGAAAGACAGGAATGCGTGGAAAGAAGGAATGAGAAGGTATGTAGATACTAAGATAAAAAATAAAACAAGGAAAGCTAAGTTCTATGAAAGGTGAAGCAAACTAGAATTGTAAAGAAAGATCCAAAATACAGTAGGAAAAAGGTTGGCGACGCTAATAAAAATAAAAGAAAAAAAAATTAGAGAAGCTATTTGTAGGAAGAGAGGACGCGAAGGAACGAAAACAAACTTGGAGGACCAACTGAAGACTTCTGGTCAAGACTAAAAGTTAAGTATAAGAAAATAGAATTAAATATGCATTACAAAAGTCATGAAAACTGTCAATCAAAATTATCCTTTAATAAGATTTCGTGTTACAGTGAAAGATGAAAATTTGTATTGGATTAATTCTCATCTATTATAGTGTTAGACATCCAATAAATTGTGACTTTAGGGGATTCATGGCTCTAAAAGGGTGGATTATCTTTGGTTCTAAAAGGCTGAGATTGACTTCTTGTTTGATTATCCAAAACTAATATTCACTTGTGTACTCGGCTCTACACACACACACACACACACACACACACACACACACACACAATAAACAAGCTTTAAAACATCTGAAATTGAGTGAACCTCTTCCATAGATTTTCTAACCTAGAAAAAAAAATCTAAATACTTGAAGTATTGGAAGTAGTAAGATTTTTTTTCCATTGATAAATGTTAATATTTTTAATTTCTAACAAACTGCTTTCAGTCTGTTTCATGTTTTCTGCAGTTACTTTCTAGAAGCACGTGTTTGTTTCCCTACAGTCACTTCCTAGAAGCCTGTGCTTCTCTACAGACACTTCATAGAAGTAAGTGTTTGTATGCGGTCACTCGATGAAACAAACGTTTGTCACTGGTCACTTCATAGAAGCAAACATTTGTTTGTGGTCACTTCATAGAAGCAAACGTTTGTGTGTGGTCACTTCATGGAAGTAAACGTTTGTCAGTGGTCACTTCATGGAAGTAAACGTTTGTCAGTGGTCACTTCATGGAAGTAAACGTTTGTCTGTGGTCACTTCATAGAAGCAAACGTTTGTCTGTGGTCACTTCATGGAAGCAAACGTTTGTCAGTGGTCACTTCATAGAAGCAAACATTTGTTTGTGGTCACTTCATAGAAGCAAACGTTTGTCTGTGGTCACTACATAGAAGTAAACGTTTGTCTGTGGTCACTACATAGAAGTAAACGTTTGTCAGTGGTCACTTCATGGAAGTAAACGTTTGTCTGTGGTCACTTCATAGAAGCAAACGTTTGTCTGTGGTCACTTCATAGAAGCAAACATTTGTTTGTGGTCACTTCATAGAAGCAAACGTTTGTCTGTGGTCACTACATAGAAGTAAACGTTTGTCAGTGGTCACTTCATAGAAGTAAACGTTTGTCGTGGTCACTTCATAGAAGCAAACGTTTGTCTGTGGTCACTTCATAGAAGGAAACGTTTGTCAGTGGTCACTTCATAGAGGGAAACGTTTGTCTGTGGTCACTTCATAGAAGTAAACGTTTGTCAGTGGTCACTTCACAGAAACAAACGTTTGTCAGTGGTCACTTCACAGAAGCAAACGTTTGTCTGTGGTCCATTCATGGACGTAAACGTTTGTCAGTGGTCACTTTATGGAAGTAAACGTTCGTCTGTGGTCACTTCATGGAAGTAAACGTTTGTCTGTGGTCACTTCATGGAAGTAAACGTTTGTCTGTGGTCACTTCATGGAAGTAAACATTTGTCTGTGGTCACTTCATGGAAGTAAACGTGTGTCTGTGGTCACTTCATGGAAGTAAACGTTTGTCAGTGGTCACTTCATGGAAGTAAACGTTTGTCAGTGGTCACTTCACAGAAGCAAACGTTTGTCTGTGGTCCCTTCATGGACGTAAACGTTTGTCAGTGGTCACTTCATGGAAGTAAACGTTTGTCTGTGGTCCCTTCATAGAAGCAAACGTTTGTCTGTGGTCACTTCATGGAAGTAAACGTTCTTGGAAGTAAACATTTGTCTGTGGTCACTTCATAGAAGCAAATGTTTGTCTGTGGTCACTTCATGGAAGTAAACGTTTGTCTGTGGTCACTTCATAGAAGTAAACGTTTGTCTGTGGTCACTTCATAGAAGTAAACGTTTGTCTGTGGTCACTTCATGGAAGTAAACATTTGTCTGTGGTCACTTCATGGAAGTAAACGTTTGTCTGTGGTCACTTCATAGAAGTAAACGTTTGTCTGTGGTCACTTCATAGAAGCAAATGTTTGTCTGTGGTCACTTCATGGAATTAAACGTTTGCCTGTGGTCACTTCATAGAAGTAAACGTTTGTCTGTGGTCACTTCATAGAAGTAAACGTTTGTCTGTGGTCACTTCATGGAAGTAAACATTTGTCTGTGGTCACTTCATGGAAGTAAACGTTTGTCTGTGGTCACTTCATGGAAGTAAACGTTTGTCAGTGGTCACTTCATGGAAGTAAACGTTTGTCAGTGGTCACTTCACAGAAGCAAACGTTTGTCTGTGGTCCCTTCATGGACGTAAACGTTTGTCAGTGGTCACTTCATGGAAGTAAACGTTTGTCTGTGGTCACTTCATAGAAGCAAACGTTTGTCTGTGGTCACTTCATGGAAGTAAACGTTCTTGGAAGTAAACATTTGTCTGTGGTCACTTCATAGAAGCAAATGTTTGTCTGTGGTCACTTCATGGAAGTAAACGTTTGTCTGTGGTCACTTCATAGAAGTAAACGTTTGTCTGTGGTCACTTCATGGAAGTAAACGTTTGTCTGTGGTCACTTCATGGAAGTAAACGTTTGTCCGTGGTCACTTCATAGAAGCAAACGTTTGTCCGTGGTCACTTCATAGAAGCAAACGTTTGTCTGTGGTCACTACATAGAAGCAAACGTTTGTCTGTGGTCACTACATAGAAGTAAACGTTTGTCGTGGTCACTTCATGGAAGTAAACGTTTGTCTGTGGTCACTACATAGAAGTAAACGTTTTTCTGTGGTCACTTCATGGAAGTAAACGTTTGTCTGTGGTCACTTCATGGAAGCAAACGTTTGTCTGTGGTCACTTCATAGAAGCAAACGTTTGTCTGTGGTCACTTCATAGAAGCAAACGTTTGTCTGTGGTCACTTCATAGAAGCAAACGTTTGTCAGTGGTCACTACATAGAAGTAAACGTTTGTCGTTGTCACTTCATAGAAGTAAACGTTTGTCTGTGGTCACTACATAGAAGTAAACGTTTGTCTGTGGTCACTTCATGGAAGTAAACGTTTGTCTGTGGTCACTTCATGGAAGTAAACGTTTGTCTGTGGTCACTTCATGGAAGTAAACGTTTGTCTGTGGTCACTTCATAGAAGCAAACGTTTGTCTGTGGTCACTTAATGGAAGTAAACGTTTGTCTGTGGTCACTTCATAGAAGCAAACGTTTGTCTGTGGTCACTTCATAGAAGTAAACGTTTGTCTGTGGTCACTTCATAGAAGCAAACGTTTGTCTGTGGTCACTTCATAGAAGCAAACGTTTGTCTGTGGTCACTACATAGAAGTAAACGTTTGTCAGTGGTCACTTCATAGAAGTAAACGTTTTTCGTTGTCACTTCATAGAAGCAAACGTTTGTCGTTGTCACTTCATAGAAGTAAACGTTTGTCGTTGTCACTTCATAGAAGTAAACGTTTGTCAGTGGTCACTTCGTAGAAGCAAACGTTTGTCTGTGGTCACTTCATAGAAGCAAACGTTTGTCTGTGGTCACTACATAGAAATAAACGTTTGTCAGTGGTCACTTCACAGAAGCAAATGTTTGTCAGAGGTCACTTCACAGAAGCGAACGTTTGTCAGTGGTCACTTCACAGACGCAAACGTTTGTCAGTGGTCACTTCACAGAAGCAAACATTTGTCTGTGGTCACATCATAGAAGCAAACATTTGTCTGTGGTCTCATCATACAAACAAACGTTTGTCTGTGGTCACTTCATAGAAGTAAACGTTTGTCTGTGGTCACATCATAGAAGCAAACGTTTGTCTGTGGTCACATCATACAAACAAACGTTTGTCTGTGGTCACTTCATAGAAGCAAACATTTACCTGTGGTCACTTCATAGAAGCAAACCCTTGTCTGCGGTCACTTCATAGAAGCAAACGTTTGTCTGTGGTCATATCATAAAGGCAAACGTTTGTCTGTGTTCACTTCATAAAAAAAGTGTTTATCTGCAGTCACTTCTTAGGAGCAAGTATTGTCTGTAGTCTGTCTCTCTGCAGCAATTATTTTGTAACAGACACACCCTTTTTGAATGACAAACTTAAACAAAACTGTTCCTTTGAAATCACAAAACATGGTCTTGACATTCTGTGGAATCCACCATCCGAATATGTGAAATTTTTAGTTTTCACTGTATATTTCTGGTAACAAACCTGTGGAAAACTTTTAAAAATGGCTACCTCGGATCATTCTTTAAACTATTTCTTCGGGTGTATGTGTGTGAATACCCCCATAAAAATCCATTGACTTTAAAAACCCAACTTATACTAGCGTCATATGGACAGGGGTCATAGGGAGCTTAATGTCGAAGCTGTGTGTGTATCAGGAAGGAGTGTTTAAAAATGTTCTCTGTACTGACCGTAAAGTCAATTTCAATGAACTTCAAGCCACAACCAAAGGGAAATCTAAACTACAAGATAGTATTTAACAGGTTTAAACAGTGTTCACAATGCAGAAACAACCTCTAATTCTATAATCATGAAACGGCGTTTCATGTAAAGTTCACAATGTAGCTATTCAGAGCACACGAAGTGAAGATGTGGCTTTTTTTACATACCTTCATAGTTAAATACTTTGCCAGCGTTTGTGAAACATTCAAAATAGTTGTTAACAGAACTTTTCATTGTTTTCCAGTAGAATGTACTGCTCTTTTCAGAAACAACTGTATTTGTTAATTTTTTAGGGGGGGGAGAACAGTAGTTTTAAAAAATCAAAAGGCAACATTAATAACAGAACTATAGCCTCCACGAACAAAATTAAAGGTTTATGTTGCCCTAGTAACCTACCGATAAAAATTCGAACGCACCACACTCAAAATCAGCCAGGGTTTTGCTTCATCTCTAAACTTGATCTCTCCAGTTTTATTCCAGAACCACAAAGAGCTCATTCATCTACTGATTTCATCTCTCTAGTTTTAATCGAAAGCCACAAACTTCTCATTCGCCTACCGACTTCATCTCTCCAGTTTTAATAAACAAAATCAGACACCTCATGCACTACTGACATCTTTAATAATAATAAAAAATAAACTACAAAGAACTCGTCTACTGACTTCATATCTCCACTTAAAAGAAAAAAAAAACACGCAGACACCTGATTCACTACTGACATCAACTTTCCAGTTTTAGTGAAAAGCAAATATTTATCATTTATCCACTGACTTCATCTCTCCGTTCTTAATAAAAAAAAGACCACAGTCACCTTATTCACTACTGACATAATCTTTCCAGTTTTAATAAAAGAAAAAAAAACACACAAATAACTCATTCGTCTACTGACTTCATCTTTCCAGTTTTAATCGAAATCCACTAAGACCTTATTCATCTACTGACTTCACCCCTCTAGTTTTAATCGAAAACCACAAAACCCCAATTCATCTACTGACTTCATCTCTCCAATTTTACACAAAAATAAAAATAAAAACGACCCTAAATGATTTGCATACCCAATATATCCCACTTTACTCGAAAGCTACAAAGACCTTCCTTCATCTAATCCCCTGAGCTCTTCAGTTTTACTCGAAGGCCATAAAGACTTACTCTCGCAGTCATTCTCCTCCCCCAGCCAACTGTTTGTAGTTCGTTCATGTACCCAGTGATCGAGTATAATGTCCCCTGAATTCATGAGTTCTCACTTCAGTGCGTAAAGACTCTACAATACAAAGCTGGCAACACCTTCATTGATAATCCAGTAATCTAGTCTGGAGCGTCAGTATCCATAATCCAAGATGGCGGGTCCAGGACAGTGTCTCCCATGTCAACCACCCGTGGCCCTCTATCATCCTTGAATATTAACGACATCTCTGCAAGCCTCTGTAGTAGTGACCTTTGACGAATTGTTGTAGTGGCGAGCTGACAAGAGTTTCAAAGTCAAGCTTTATTTATGGGATAAGTTTTCGCTGTTCGACGCAACTGGAATAAAGCGTTGCTTTATTTTTATCATTCTCTTCCACGCAGCCGCGTTAATTTTTTCATTTCTTCTCCTTTTTGTGACTACTTTTACGTTTAGCCAGCGAGAGTATTTCCTTTATTCAAAGATTGCCGGATTAATATTGTAAATATGTTTAATTAACAGTGGACGAGAACCTATGATGTTTTTGGAAAACTTTAACTGTTGGTTTTGACTCAAACAATAAACTTTATTCGAAGCTTGAAATGTTTGAAGGCATGTCACCCTAAATAACTTTCATGTATTAAATTGACATAAGGTTAAAAATATAATTTCTGAAACCTAAAAGCATATTGACCGGGCTGGAGTGGTTAGAATTTTCGGATAGATTTTGGTTGAGTTAAATGCGTCAGATTTCTAGATGCCGAAAATAAGGGAATTTTTAAATAATGTAGCATTCTTAAGAGTGCCAAGTAAAAATAAACGTTCCTAATATAGTGAAATAGCCTCGTTATCTAAACAACTGCAAAGAATAATTGATTAGGAATTGTAAGAAAAATGGGTAATGATCATAGACTTTCATTCAAGTTCTTTTCTTGTCTGGCTACTTTCATATCACTATTTTTCACCAAAACAATTAACAATACTGAATATCGAAAACACAAAATTTAATCAAGAAAAACTTATTTTCCTACTATAAAATTCATATGTTTCAAAGCAAGTGGTAACCCAACATTACTTACGTAAAAAAAAAAAAAAATCAATTAATTACACGAGCGTGAATAGGACAAAAAAATTTTATACACTAAAGTGTTTATCTAAAAAAAAAATCCTTATTCTGTTCTTGTCTATAATCTCCTTTTTGAATTTCCTCTAAGGTTTTCCACATATCTCTGAGAGATTGTATTACGGATGATGCTAAATAAGGCCAAGAAAGATAGTCAAGACTGAGATGGTTTGAGAATGTGGTAAGGATGGGTGAGGAAGAAGGAGTAAAGAGAGTTTGGGTGGAATCCCTTTGGATCTAATGACCAATTGAAAAGAAAATACCTATATTATTATTATTATTATTATTATTATTATTATTATTACTAACTAAGCTACAAACCTAGTTAGAAAAGCAGCATGCAATAAGCCTAAGGGCTCCAACAGGGAAAATAGCCAAATGAGGAAAGGAATTAAAGAAATAAAATAACCTACAAGAGAAGAAATGAACAATTATTATAAAATATTTAAGAACAGTAACAACATCAAAATAGATCTGTCATATATAAACTATAAAGAGAGACTTGTGTCAGCCTATGTGACGTAATAAAGTGAGGGAGGACTTGTGGGGGGGGGGAGTTCGACATAAGTACAGCATTTCAATTTATTAACAATTGTTTTGAAGTGAAGTTGCTAAACCACTACTTTTTTTTCTAGACCCCATATGCATGACTCAATCTCTTCCTAATTCACTGCGTTCTAATGTTTTTTAACGTTACGAAATACTAACCCATTAAATTCAGTCTGTTTATCTTTTTTTATTATAAACAGTTGGAGACATAAAAATGCATTATGTTAATTGATCTTACTTAACCCAACTCAACCTATTGTAACTTAGGTATCCTTTTCTAGCTTCCATCTTCTCCTCCGATACCCAAAATACCGAGCATAAGATTTCTAACGTACCCCTACCCCCAAACTCCAGTACCCCTGTTACCAATTACACTTTATGGCTGTCTGTAATGCATTTTACTCTCTGTTAAGCGTAAGACACTGCTACCCCTCAAAAATTTTATTTATCCAAATTCTGAATCTATTAATTCAGTAGATGACGGTCTACTCTAAGACCAAATGAAAGTCCTTCAAAAAGAAGGCAACCGTGCTTAACCCCATACAAATGGGAAAAAAGTATGTTAATAAAAGATGATTATGTTGAGATGAATATGGCGTTTTCCTTATAAGCTACTGTACAGTTACAGTAATCTAGTTATGTAGGAAATAATGGTTTGATTTTTTCTCATATTTTTAACCATAAATGTTACAAACTTTGAGATAAGAATCACAACAGCTTATTCATATACTAGTGTACGCGAACCCTCAAAAACGGCGGCTTAACATTTAGATTTAGATACGGACAGAGAGATTCAACGATCCCCCACCTCTTTTTTTCCTCTTGGGATACCCCCCTCTCACCAGGGTATTACTACTCCCTCTACCGCTACCCCAGGGATGAGGAGAGACCGAAAAGAAATATATATATATATATATATATATATATATATATATATATATATATATATGTGTGTGTATGTGTGTGTGTGCGCACGCGCGCAAAGATAAACAAACAATAATTACAGTCTAATTCGTCTACAAAAAAAACTCCCCCTCGCAAGATACCGATATATATATATATATATATATATATATATATATATATATATATATATATATATATATATATATATATACGTGGATATATGTGTTTATATATATACATATATATATGTATATATATATATATATATATATATATATATATATATATATATATATATATCAATATATATATATATCAATATATATATGAATAAATATATATATATAAATATATATATACCTATATATATATTAATAAATATATATATATATATATATATGTATATATATGTATATATATATAAATATATATATATATATATATATATATATATATATATATATATATATATATATATATATATATATGTATGCATGTGTGTGCGTATGTGTACAACAAAAAATAATAATTACAAAGAGACTAATTCATCTACAAAAAAAAGAAAAAGAAAATAAAACATGAAAAAAGAAAAAAAAAAAAAACTCTCCCCCTCGCAGATACCGCTAATAGTAAACAAATTTTTCATAGGAACTAAAACCGTCTTCTATAATGAATGAATTCCAATCGTGACGGAAGTGCAGAATGGCGTAGATACCTCATTGATGAGTAACTCGGGAAAACAATTCCGCGTAATTATAAAAGTACATTCGGGCGGTGACACGCCTGACCTCGATACAAGCCTATAACATTCATCCCTGACACGCAAGAGAGACGTATATCTAATTAACACATAATTCTACGATGAATGTTGCAGTTAAGTCTTTACTTCTCCTTGCTAGGTGACATTCTCTTTATTCCCTTTTATGAAAAGGGTGTAATTGGTCATAATTGACTTTTATTGCTATAGCAGAAAAAGAGATTACTATTATGAATATTGCAATGATTTTACTGTCGCTCTGTCCTGATGAAATGACTTATTTGAGATGTAAAACTTAGTAAAACTTTGATATATACTTTTATCAATTTAATCTCCCCCCCCAAAAAAAAAGCAACAAATACTGGTCTAATATTTCATTCACTCTATATTAGATATTTCTAATTTTGTGTAAAAAAAAAAACACTGACTTTTATTGTAATGTAAGTACATTATTACGATGGAATTTTAATAAAATGTTCGATATATCCTAGCATGGAAGCATTTCTCGCATATCAAAAAATTTATATAAATGCTTACGCAGATATTCATTACTATTAACCAAGAAAATTATAAATGGTGAATTAACTCTCACTTATAACATTAAAGCACTTTTGTGTCATAAAATCCGTAAAATACTTACAAAAGAGTTTTCACTGCAATTAACATTTATCAATACTGACGCAATTTTTCTTCTTTACAAAGCAACTGGCTTGCTTTATTTAAAGTAATCTTACTGTGATTATGAGACAAAACTATTGTGATTATACCAGTTGTTTTCCTTTGGTTGTAATGCAAGTGATATATCTTATAAAAAATCAACATGTGAAATGGTAATTATCATTAATAATAATAATTATTATTTAAAAAATTATCAATAATAATAATAATTATTAATAACAACAACAACAACAACAACAACAACAACAATATTAATAATAATAATAATAATTATAATAATAATAATAATAATTAACTTGATAAAGTATTTTTTTTCAAATATTCGCTATAGAACGTGGAGTTTTAACGATTCCTATAATTCCACAAATGTTATAGTAAAAATCCTTTAATGCATATCCACCCATGTATTATAGCAGATAGTTATCTATGACCCCGACGTCAGCAACTATAGTCGTTGCAAAACTATTTGACATCTATCACTTAACCTATTAATAGTTGCCGATGATTTGACGCAGTCTTCTATAGACTACTTCATATCTTTAGTAGATTAATTCTGATTTAATATAACTATTTTTGTTGAGTGTTCTCAATGAAAATATTTAAAACTAGTGACAACACCTTAATGCAATGTAAACTCGAGGGGTACTCAGTAGAGCGCAGACCTCAACCGCCGCAGCTTATTTCTCGACCACGACCTTGACGTTAACATGTATCAATAGGCGTGAATTTTCATACACTTATATATGAACCAAGTTTGAAGTCTCTGTGACATCCATGTCAAAACATAAGGCTGATTACATAAATTGGACATTTTGCCTTACCATGACCGTGACCTTGACCTTTGACTTTCCAAAATTTAATCATTTCCAGACTTTTACATAACAGTTAATCATAGCACGTTTCATTACTCTACGATTGAAATTGTGGCCAGGAAGCTGTTCACAAACAAACACACACAAACGGGGTAAAATACAACATCCTTGCAACTTCGTTGGCGGAGGTAAAGATGGTCAAGAAGAAATTCCTATTTCGTTTTAGAGATGTTTACCCTTTAAATTCTTATTACAAAATAAATACATTTTCATAATTAAATCATGGGAAAAATCTTGTATAGGATTTAGTTTTTGAGTTAGCTGTAACACAATGGGAGGTGGGGGGGGGACCTAGGAAATTGCCCTCGATTTGCATCCAGAAGGGTATTGGGCATACAAAAATGCTATTTGTTCCATAATTAGTCATCAAATTATAAATTAGCCACATTTCAACTATAGAGTATATTCAGAAGGAACATGAAATTCTTTTTAAAAAGACTTACAATTCCTGAGAAAGATCTCGATTTTTGTACATCACAAACAGACATACACACATACATATATGTATATATATATATATATATATATATATATATATATATATATATATATATATATATATATATATATATATATATATGAGAGAGAGAGAGAGAGAGAGAGAGAGAGAGAGAGAGAGAGAGAGAGAGAGAGAGAGAGAGAGAGAGAGAGAGAGAGCGGTTAAGCAAGTTATATCACTTCCAAGAACAAACAACAACCTGGCGACAAATACGTGAAGCATTAGTAAAAATTTATTTACTCTGATTACTGACCATTCGAAATATCATACAACTCAAGATCTCATGTTTAATATGATTTTTACAGTTTTTAATGATCAAGTATATAAGGTAGAGGACACAATTGTGAAAAACTTAAGGTCCTAAGAAATTCCAGAAAGAAACGATCAATAATGGAAGAATTTTCCTTTCGAAAAAAAACTCGGTCAAAATAAAATGTAGAGAGCAGTCAGTACCCAACTTCGTAAAACTTTTACAAATTCCTCCAGTGCATTGGTTTGTTCTTTCCCTTTGAATGCACAGATAGACACAACCAGAGAATACACACAGGCTAAAAAGGACCTTACATTCCTCCATGTCTTGTGTTAGAGTTTTCTTGATTGCGGGTACACTCAGTAACACCAGTCTATCGGTTACCTTACTTCATTTCCTCACTGGGCTATTTTCCCTGTTGGAGAACTTAAGCTTATAGTGTTATGCTTTTCCAACTAGGGTTATAGCTTAGCTAGTAATAATAATAATAATAATAATAGTAATAATAATAATAATAATAATAACAGGACATGATTTTCGTCAGGAATTTCATGACCACATTTCATGTGGCTGACATCTGTGAAATCTAAACAACTTGATTGGTTAGCTCGATTCTCGCTAACTGTTGCACAATAACGACACCAGTAAAAGAAACCTCTCCAAAATTAGACTGCCCCACAATGGCAAGATAAACTGCACGGCCTAATTGCTTTGAGGCCAATTTCCGATAGGCCTGTACGGTATAAGAAATTCCAGTCACCTTTAGGCATTGCAGTGAAACTCAAGATAAGAGACAGTCAACCAACCACACCCAAGTAATTAAGCAGTCAGTTTCTACTTTCACCTAATTATCTCTTCTTAATGGCATTCTTACACACTTTTGCATTTCCTGTGATTTAGTTGTGATATGGAAGTAAGCTATTTCTAGTTGAGGATGAATTTTGTTGGATATCATTTCTCGTGATTCATTGGTAACTTCCATTGAAATTTGAAATTTGAAATATGAATTCAACTGATTTATTATCCAAATTATCCTCGTTGGATATCTCAACTATAGTCTATGAATTTTGTTCTGGCTCTTTATTAGTAACTTGTTTGAAAATGAGAAAATAAAAACTAGAAAAACGAATATAGCCTCTTAATCACTGTACTAATCTATCACAAGGAAAACCGAATACAGTAAGTTCCTTACCTCCCCCATATAAATATATATATATATATATATATATATATATATATATATATATATATATATATATGTGTGTGTGTGTGTGTGTGTGTGTGTGTAAAATTTCAGGTCACGCCCAGCGTCATTGCCAGATGGTCTCTCCCCGTCCTCCGGGTATGGACGAGAGGGAGTAGTCTTACTCTTGTGAGAGGGGTTGCTGTTAGGAAAGGGGGTGGAGGGTGGAAAAGGGTTGAATCTGCGTATGTGCAGATCTATCTAATTATTTAGCCGACATTTTTTACGGGTCGCGTACAATAGAATTCCTACAAATCATAAAACCGAAAAAAAACCCTTTATGACTCAAATGCCTTTTTTCCCACTTTTGTTTCCACGGCTTTTATTTGTCATGTCATACACTAGTAAAAAAAATTCGTTTCATAAACTCCCATTTGCCTTTTTTATTTTGTTGCATCTATTTTTCCCTGTGTTGTAACTCCTGTAGGTTATTCGGTTAGCCCCATGTGTGTTAACGCCCAATACCTTTTGCCTTTTCCTCTTATCTTATTCATCATTGGCCATATGTCCCTCATTGGCCTTGCATCTTTCACTGTCACTTTGTGTCATGAAGTCTTTCGTGTTTCCCCCTGAAAGGGAGAGATTATTTTTTCCCGCTGAAGCTTCGGTGCTTGGTTGATTTATCCAAATATATATAGGACTATGATGCGTCATTTATTTCATGCTAGTGTACGGGCCCATCAGTAATGGCGGCTACATATTCAGATTGATATGTACACCTCTCCGAGTACCTCCTCTCACCAGGGTATAACTATTCTCTCTCACCCTTCCAAAGGGACGAGGAGAAACAGAGTAGCCTAGTTATACGTATGGTAATGCCGCAGGGCTTGAACTGATAAAAAGATATATATATATATATATATATATATATATATATATATATATATATATATATATATACATATACATATATATATACATATATATAAACATATAAATATACAGTATATATATACATATAAATATATAAATATATATACATAAATGTATATATATATATATATATATATATATATATATATATATATATATATATATATATATATATATATATACACACACATTTATATACACATATATATATATATATATATATACATATAAATATAAATATATATATATATATATATATACATACATATAAATAAATATATATATATATATATATATATATATATATATATATATATATATATATATATAAACTTATTTTCATGGATTAATAAGGAAACTTCTGAATTATTCTGGTTGATAAGAACTTCATCATATCATATCGATGTCACTAGTTGCTTATATTAATGAAGTGTAAAATCTACGTAGCGAGGTTAGTCTGAAATACTAACAATTCCTGTAGCCTTTAGAGGAAGATTCTTTTGTGTATTTGTCTTTGTTAATATCAGAAAATTCGTGAGAAAACTAATGAACATAATTAGTGTTTCAACTCTATTAAAGGAAAACATTTTGATAAAAAGGTGCTAGGGCAATTTGTCCCTGGTGAATTTGTCGTTGCCCAATTCGTCCCGCTCAATTCATCGTTGCTCAATTTGTCCCCAAGTCAATTCGTCGTTGGGCAATTCGTCCCAAAGTTAAAAGACACTATGTTGTTTAACTTGGGCGGCAGACGTACATTTAAATGCTATTCTAGTATATTTTTTCAATTATATATAGTGCACGTACAGATCGATAATTTATATGTCCCATGATTGTTTGCATTGCTATCAAACAAAAGTCAAAACCCATATAATAGACTTTTTGCCAAAATAAGTGAATTGCTGCAGGACAAAGGACCAGATTGCATACTTATGGATTTTGAAAAAGCAGCGCATAAAAGATTTCTTGAATAGTTTTCTGCCTCAAATTTAGCGTGCTGCTTGTTTCATTTAGGGCAAAATGTGTACAAGCATATAGTTCAAGAAGGAATGAAAAGCAGATATACCCAAGATGACAGTTTTAGCCTTAAAATGAGCTGTTTTGTTGCCCTGGCCTTCTTACCGGTAAATGATGTCGATGGCTACGAGGAACTTGTAGACAATGATGATATGCCACAGTTGGTAGTTTCCTATTTTGAGAATAATTACACCGATAAAAACAGTCATAATCATCGAAGTTGAGAAATTTAAAAATGTGATTAGTATATCGCATTAAGAAGAAAATGAGGAATTCAATTATATGAAAGTAACATCAAACTAAATAAAAAAAATAGTTGCAAAATAATGTGAGAGAGAGAGAGAGAGAGAGAGAGAGAGAGAGAGAGAGAGAGAGAGAGAGAGAGAGAGAGAGAGAGAGAGATAAATGTCTTTCTAGCATGTAGTATTTGAATATTATTAACGAATAGTATGGTATAATTTACCAGATTTATGTACTTATCACCAGCGCCAGTCAGATAATAAGAGAGAGAGAGAGAGAGAGAGAGAGAGAGAGAGAGAGAGAGAGAGAGAGAGAGAGAGAGAGAGAGAGAGAGAGAGAGGGGGGGGGGGGGCTTGGGCGCTGATCATATGTATATATGGTCAATCTTGATTGGGCAATGTCACTGTCCCTTGCCTCTGCCATTTATGAGTGGCATTTAAAGCCTTTAATTGTTTTTGAGCTACGTGTAGGTTCACGGGTATAGTTTTCTATACTGCAATATCTCATGGGGTCATGAATGGGAGAAGCTCTGTACTACTGACAACAGCAGCTATGTTTAAAGGACTATTTGACAGCAGATGGATATAGTTTGGCTTGACTTATAATTCAAGAACAAATTATCCCTCTCCAGCCACAGGTACTGTCAAAAATTTGCATTAAAAACGGTAAATGTCTGGCAACATTTATCCCAGGATTTTTACCGTTTTAAAAACGGTTATATTGACATAAAAGAGTGATATTACGGTCACCAACCCGTAAAAGATAATAACAAAGTAAAGTAAATCTACGGGCGCCTGTATTTTACTGAAATAAGATTGAGAACAGTATATCTTACGGAGAATTTCAGATTAAAATTACGTTTTTTTTCTAACAATAGTTCTAGAGTAAGAGAGCACTAGTGATCCAATTGTCCTAAAACAATTAAAAAAAAAACGTGCTAATTACGTATTTTGAATTAATTTTAGGCAGGGGAATAGGTGAAAAAAGGATAGGCAATACAGTTTTAGACAGTCGAAAACCAAATCAAGAGAAACCATCCTTCGTAAGGATGGACCGGGTGATACTTCACCAGCCTCTTGCCAGGATACAATTCATTATCCTAATCAACCCGATGGACACGAAGTTTGGTTTGCCTCCAGCCGATTTGGCCAGTTCTGTAAGAGTAGAGTTCAACTCATAGACCTGACATAATTTCCTTCCTTTAATAATAGGGAATCATGAAGTTTCGTCTGCCTCATGGTGGGATGTCATCCAAATTCTCGCCATTCAATTCTACATGGAATTTGGTTTTTCTCATGCTGATATAATAAAATCCTCTATCTAATCTAGGTTTCGTTTTCCAGAATGAGGACGCATTAGCGCAAACTTATATATATATATATATATATATATATATATATATATATATATATATATATATATATATATATATATATATATATATA
>NC_090766.1:55338523-55351023 GCF_036898095.1 Palaemon carinicauda | reverse complement strand
AAATTTGGGGTGATCAATATAACGACTAAAACCATCTTTTTACATTTTCTATCATTCCTGCTCAAGACGAATAAAAATTTGAATCCGATTTGGAAATGCACTGGTATTCCATATTTCTCCTAACAGAGAAACAAAGAATCTTTTGGAGCTCTGATAGGAAAGCATTCAACTACCCTATTGATGAAGAAAAACAAATTGAGGTCGAACAACGAGTTAGGAGAATTTTGATGACTATTTCGGATTTGGTCCTTCAATATTCTCTACTTCTGTGCAATTTCCGTCTTGATCTGCACAATCTTTATTTTTGGATCTTAATCATTATGGGCTATACTAACTCATTTCAAATCCGTACAATCGTGAACTGATCAACAAATGATGACTTGTTCTCCTTTTCTGATACTTTATTCCTTCTCTCCCGTTCTCCTTCCTGTCTCCCTCTTCTTCCTGTATTTTCTGTCCGAATCCTTTCAAATAAATCAGTTATTATTCTTCAAGATTCTTGTTTTGCTTTTCATGACTGCCTTCCTGATTCCACTTGTCATTGATTCCTTTCTTCTTAGAAGAAAGAAGTCTTCAAAACAGGAATCTTGAAGATTTCTTCTTTCTCTCCATGAGGAAGAAAAAGTCTTCAATACAAGAATCTTGAAGACTTCCTCTTCCTCATGGAGAGAAAGAAGTCTTCAAAATTCTTGTTTTGATTTTCATGACTGCCTTCCTGATTCCACTTGTCGTTGATCCCTTTCTTCTTAGAAGAAAGAAGTCTTCAAAACATGAATCTTGAAGACTTCTTCTTTCTCTCCATGAGGAAGAAAAAGTCTTCAATACAAGAATCTTGAAGACTTCCTCTTCCTCATGGAGAGAAAGAAGTCTTCAAAATTCTTGTTTTGCTTTTCTAAACTGCCTTCCTGATTCCACTTGTCATTGCTCCCTTACTTCTTAAAAAAAAGAAGTCTTCAAAACAAGAATCTTGAAGACTTCTTCTTTCTCTCCATAAGGAAGAAGTCTTCAAAACAAGAATCTTGAAGACTTCTTCCTCGTGGAGAAAAAGAAGTCTTCAAAATTCGTGTTTTGCTTTTCTTGACATCCTTCCCGATTCCACTTGTTGTTGATCCCTTTCTTCTTACAAGAAAGAAGTCTTCAAAAGAAGAATCTTGAAGACTTCTTCCTCATAGAGAAAAAGAAGTCTTCAAGATTATTGTTTTGCTTTTCATGACTGCCTACCTGATTCCACCTTCCATGTTTTTTTTAAAAATAAGCTAGATACAGGAACTCTCTATTGTTGGCTGGGAGGGGCTCTCCCTTCCTGCTAGCCCGGAGGGCCTCCCCCTCCCGCTGGCAGGGCGGGCCTCCCCCCTTCCCGCTGGCAGGGTGGGCCTCCCCCCCTCCCGCTGGCAGGGCAGGGCTCCCCCCCTCCCGCTGGCAGGGCGGGGCTCCCCCCTCCCGCTGGCAGGGCAGGCCTCCCCCCTTCCCGCTGGCAGGGCGGAGCTCCCCCCTTCCCGCTGGCAGGGCGGGGCTCCCCCCTTCCCGCTGGCAGGGCGGGGCTCCCCCCTTCCCGCTGGCAGGGCCGGGCTCCCCCCTTCCCGCTGGCAGGGCCGGGCTCCCCCCTTCCCGCTGGCAGGGCCGGGCTCCCCCCTTCCCGCTGGCAGGGCCGGGCTCCCCCCTTCCCGCTGGCAGGGCCGGGCTCCCCCCTTCCCGCTGGCTGGGAGGGAATCCCCCCCTTCCCGCTGGCAGGGCGGGGCTTCCCCCCTACCCGCTGGCAGGGCTGGGCTTCCCCCTTCCTGCTGGAAGGACGGGCACCCCCCTTCCCGCTGGCAGGGCGGGGATCCCCCTTCCCGCTGGGAGGGCGGGGCTACACCCTTCCCGCTGGCAGGGCGGGGCTCCCCCTTCCCGCTGGCAAGGAGGGGCTACACCCTTCCCGCTGGAAGGGAGGGGCTCCCCCCTTCCCACTGGCAAGACGGGGCTCCCCCCTTCTCGCTGGCCGAGTTGGGCTCCCCCTTACCGCTGTCAGGGCGGGGCTCCCCCCTTTCCGCTGGCAGGGCGGGGCTCCCTCCTTTCCGCCGGCAGGGCGGGGTTCCCCTTTCCCAATGGCAAGACGGGAATCCCCCCTTCCCGCTGGCTGGGCAGGGCTCCCCCTTTCCTGCTGACAGGGGGGGGGGTTTCTCCCCTTCCCGCTGGCAGGACGGGGCTCCACTCCTTTCCAAGTGGCAGGGCGGGGCTCCCCCCTCTTCCTGTTGGCAGGGCGGGGCTCCCCCCTCTTCCCGTTGGCAGGGCGGGGCTCCCCCCTCTTCCCGTTGGCAGGGCGAGGCTCCCCACTTCCTGCTCGCAGGGCGGGGCTCCCCACTCCCTGCTCGCAGGGCAGGGCTCCCCCCCTTTCCGCTGGCAGGGGGCGGCTATATATATACCTATATATATATATACCTATACATTTATATAACTATATATATATACCTGTATATATATATGTACCTATATATATACCTATATATATATACCTATACATTTATATAACTATATATATATAACTGTATATATATACCTGTATATATATGTACCTATATATATGTATATATATATATATATATATATATATATATATATATATATATATATATATATATATATATATATATATATATATATATATACCTATATGTTCGTGAAATGAAGTGAATCTTTATCTCACTAAGAATTGGAAATGTTGAAAGACAAACAGGCAAGAATGAAAGTAATAATCTGGTTTCTGAAAGGGTTACAAGGTTTCGGTAGGTAAGGATAAATGGATAAATTCCAGGAATTTAGAAGGTAAGAAGAACTAATTACGTGGGTTGCACCCCGTCTGTTTAATAAATCCAAAGAAATATTTTGCAATTCCAAATTATAAAAGAGCTCAGTGCGCGGGCCAATATTCACCTCGTCAGAACTCGCAAAATTTACGTTTTGGTCCACTTATTTTTATTATTATTATTATTATTATATTATTATTATTATTATTATTATTATTATTATTATTATTATTATTATTATTATTATTATTATTATTATTATCATTATTATTATTATTACCTCCGCCAAGGAGGTCATATTTTCACCTCTGCCTTTTTGTTTGTCAACAACCTAACTCAAAAAGTTACGGGCGAATTTTGACCAACGTACTACAAATATCTTAAAAACTATGTATTCAGGCCGAATTTCTCTCTCTCTCTCTCTCTCTCTCTCTCTCTCTCTCTCTCTCTCTCTCTCTCTCTCTCTCTGTGAATGTCATTTAGGCCGGTATAACTCATGTATAGTGTTTTTTTTTATTATTTTTCATCGAACCATATCTGAAAGTACTTTTTCTTTCATCGGTGACTTGAACAAGACTAATGTCGAAATAATCTAATGTAGCTGTTAACGGAAGGAATTGTTTAGCTGTGATACTCCAATAATTTCCACATGATTTTTCGGATTCATGATATATATATATATATATATATATATATATATATATATATATATATATATATATATATATATATATATATATATATATATATATATATATATATATATTTGCAGTGGATATTCGAAACGATAAATTATAAAACAGAATGAAATATAGCAACCCGATCTCTAAAATTTTAATACTTTCACTAGCCCCTTTGCAGTCTTTGATTCGTTAAGGTTGGAGAGGGCTCCGCCCATTTCGTATAAGTAGTTAGAAGAGCAACACCTTTTCTGTTTTGTCATGGGAACACTAGAGATATCTGACAAAAGATTTCCTCCGGGCGTCTGCGTTCTTTTGATTCTAACTGTACACAAGATCAACGTCCAAGCTCTTACCAGGGAGGATGAGCCAATAGCTACTGATGACTCAGCAGGTAGGTGTACAGGCTCCCCCAACACCCCCAATCCTTTGCTCACAAGGATGGTGAGGTTGCAGACAATACAAGAAACTATCGAGTTTGAGCGGGACTCGAACCCCTGTCCAACAGATAAGAAGGCATGGACGTTTCCAGTATGCCAGAATATAATGAATTCCAGCATGTTTTCGTTGATCAAAGTAAATGGGATGATGATCATGTTATTCCAGTATTTCTTCGTTGATTAAAGAAAACGGCATACGACAACGATGGTAAAAATTACATGCTTGATAATGATGACCATGAAGACGAGAATTATATTATTAAACTTGATAAAAACTGCATTCGATCATGAATTTGATAATGATAATATTCTATTCTATTTCGATATCACTTCCCTTATCAGTTATAAACGCACGTCAGTATTCTTTCCAGAGGCCAAATATCTAATTTTCATTTTGAATGGAATCAGCTTCGGACAACTCTTACCCGAAATTGATTTTATCTTTCAAAAGGTGTCTACCCACTTCTATTAAATCCTATTGTTGTAAGCTGTGGAAATATTTAAGAATCGTGAGATTTAATTATTTACTGTACTTCAAATCATCTATAGCTTTCATCATATTTCCAGCGTCGCCGACCTCACCATTTTTTTTATTAATAGTTATAGTTAACTACTGTACGCAACCCGTCAAAATGACGACAATATTTAGGTAGATATGCACACGCAGGTAGTCCCCTCTCACCACGGTATGGTTACTCTCCCCACTGTATCCGAGGGACGGGGAGAGCTGGGCGTGACCGGAGATTATATGTATGTATATATGCATATATATTATATATATATATATATATATATATATATATATATATATATATATATATATATATATATATATATATCAATCCAGACACATTTCATCATATTCATGTAGGAGAGATGAAGTTTTGACAAAATTTCCAAAGTAAGAAAATAATTATGATTATCAAGCTATTTTTTTCAAAATCTTTTATTTTTTGGTGAAATTATCTCTATTCTTAATTATATTTCCCGCATCAATGACTTAAGCTGTTCTTAACGTCGGCAAATAGTAAACAAATAAACTTCTAATTTATCAAACCAAAGTAACAACCTTCTAACATATCAAACCAAACTAACAACCACCTCGTTTAGAGCGAACCCGGTCTGCGCCTACTGGCGAGGAAGGCCTCTTGCGCTGGCAGTTTCTCGCACAACCGAACCAGGGAACCAGGAGTCGGTGGTAAAAACCTTGTAGGCGACAACCCCTTGGCGGGAGCGATAAGGCCAGGACACCCATTCCTTCAAAAGGTCGTTAAACAAAGGCGTGACTTGGCGCGTATCTCGTCAGGAGCTACCCCCTTATCTTGCTTTACGACGACCAGAATCCTAGGAGGAGGATCCCCGTCGAGGCTGGTGATATCGAAAACCAAACCTCTGGGTCGTTTTTTGGGGCGTTGGAGAGACGCACTTCTTCTCCTTCCAGAAGAGAATCGTATATGAACTGCGGGAAATTGATTGATCGAAATTTGAGAGTTTATATCATGTCTTGGTAGGGATAATCTCCTCCGTATAATAAAGAGGAAGTGGTTGGTTTTATATATATATATATATATATATATATATATATATATATATATATATATATATACACACATATATATATATATATATATATATATATATATATATATATATATATATATATATAACCAGAAGTGTAGTTAGGAAAGGAGGAGGAGGTAGGAAGGGTTGAATATGAGCGTGTATGTGGATATATATCTACAAATTTAGCCGTAATTTTTGACGGGTCGCGTACACTAGTTAATAAAATAATGCATAATTCCTTAACCCAAATGAGCAAGAACGGGATGATATGTACACACAAACAGGGTATTTTGGTAGAGTATGATTACAGTTTCTTCTACGATTTGGCAGAAGTAATAAATTTAATCATTCGAAGAGCAACATGAAGTTAGGACTATCAAAATTATAGTAAATTATCTCGGCTATTAAGATTATTGGCTCCCGATGAATAATCAAATTGCGAATTTCCACTTTTTGTAATGATTAAGTGATTGATTTGGAGTTTTCTGGCACCGTGACACCGAAGGTCATTTTAATGAAGGACCCACAAAGATTAAAATCACACCAGTATCTATTCGAGTCATAACTAAGAAAAAAAATCAATACAAATAAAGCCACTGGTATTTAGGATCATCTTTTTTTTCTGACGATAATCTAAAGATGAATGGATGGATTTGTGGATCAGGCGTTGTAGCAGGGGAGACCTTTCAACGCTGTCCTATAAATAGGAGGAAACCCCCGAAGTTGCCCTATAAAGTCAAAGTTAAGAAACTGAACATGAGGAAGGTGATGTAGAAAGATAAAAATTAGGTGCAACTAGGAGCAAAACGGACGGTGCCTAGATCCTTTAGTAATGCGAACAGTGCACCGCATGAAGTGAACTAATAGCAATCCTCTTTCAGATATAAATATTGAAGACAATAAAACAAACAGCCCGAATTCAGTCCTCAACTAAATGCTTATTACAAACACCAACGAAATTGGAAGAAGGTTGTGTTTTACCACCTGTTTGTGTGTGTGTGTGCTTGTGAACAGCTTCCTGGGCACAATTTTAATCGTAGAGTAATGACACTTGAAGGAATTAACTTATGTTAAAAGTTGGAAATTATTAAATCTTGGAAGGTCAAGGTCAAAGGTAAAGGTCACGGTCAAACAAAATGTCCAATTCACGCAATCAACCATAAGTTTGGACATCGTTGCCACAGAGACTTCAAACTTGGTTCATATTTATGTGTATGAATATACCTGCCAATTAATGTTAAGGCCAAAGATCAGGGTAAAGGTAGAGCAAAATGCCGAGAAATAAGCTGCCACGGCGGAGGTCTGCGTTCTAATGAGTGCCCCTCTAGTTAACGAAATGTTAAAGCAAAACCATAACGCAAGACTAAGGGAAGTTTAAGAAGCTTTCAGTATGGCATGATTGAAAGTAACATCTTATCAAGTGCTCAAAGAAAAGTAGGAATTGAGAGAGAGAGAGAGAGAGAGAGAGAGAGAGAGAGAGAGAGAGAGAGAGAGAGAGAGAGAGAGAGAGATCTCGCAATTTGATCCAAACCGATGAATAAAAAAAAATCCCTACATACACAGATTATCTCTCCTATATACTTAACTGCAAATATCTGGCTAAACAATATATACAAATATATAATTCTTTTCTATCACGCTGAGCGGCATTGCCAAACGTATGACTCGTCGATCTCTCCCCGTCCCTAGTGTGGGGGGAAAGGGAGTAGTTATACCCTGGTGAGAGGGGGTAGCCCGAGACGTACATTCGGAAACCACAACCTCCCAGAAATTACCGAGACTGCCGCAGGGTTGAAGCTATGTGGGTATGCTGTTGTGCTTGTGTGTGCAAATCTATCTAAATATTTAGCCATCATTTCTGATGGTTCGCGTACACTAGTGAATGTGTGTATATATATACATTTATATATATATATATATACATATATATAATATATATATATATATATATATATATATATATATGTGTGTGTGTATATATATATATATATATATATATATATACATATATATATATATATATATACTGTATATATGCATATATATATATATATATATATATATATATATATGTATATATATTCATATATATATGCATTTATATATATGCATTTATATATATGTATATCTATATCTATCTATCTATATCTATCTATATATATATATATATATATATATATATATATATACATATATATATATATATATATATATATATATATATATATATATATGTATATATAATATAAACACACAAAAGCATAAACAAAACATTATATAAAAAAAATATCTTCCTAGCACACCACCAATTACAATGCGAGTATGCGTGGGAGTATATATATCTATAAAATATCGGGACAGGGTTGGAGTGTCGGCCAAGAGTGGGCTAACCTTAAATGGTCCACAGATTTCAGCAGCATCAGCTAATATCTGAGCAATAAAAGTAATCTACAACCCGACCATTTATTTTTCACCTAATTGGCTGCCTTGTTTACACCTTGTAAACTTAATTCCAGTTTAAAGTTATCGTCCTCCAGATCCGACCAAGATTCCTTCATCTCCTATAAGGAAGAAGAACCGTCTGGACATTCTACCTGGGAGACGTGGTAGTGGTAACGTGTTCTCTCTCTCTCTCTCTCTCTCTCTCTCTCTCTCTCTCTCTCTCTCTCTCTCTCTCTCTCTCTCTCTCTCTCTCTCTCTCTCTCTCACACACACAAACACAAACACAATGATTGATAATATAACACTCTAATAAATGACAACATACAAGTTAGTTGATATTATCAGACATTACCGGCTGTATTATTGTATATTTCCTTTCCAAGCAGGGCTATTTTTCTCCTGTTGGAGCCCTTGGGCTTAAAGCATCCTGCTTTTCCAATTAGGGATGTATTTTAGCTACAATAATAATAATAATAATAATAATAATAATAATAATAAAAATAATAATAATAATAATAATAAATAACAACAACAACAACAACAACAACAACAACAACAATAATAATAATAATATTATTATTATTCATAATTATAATAATAATAATAATAATAATAATAATAATAATAATAATAATTACTAGTTTGTTACCTCAGTGAAAATAACATGTACTCCAGTTCTAGTAAATACTAAATGGGAAATGATCAACCTTACACGTTTATGAACACTAATAGTCAAAGGAGTCTTAATATGTTCATGTTACAATAACAAATATTTAGCAACTTGAATATTTTACCCAGGTTGTAATTTTTTATTTCAGATAAAAAAGCCGAAATTTTGATAATACCACTCGACTTTGCTCATTATATGAAATGAAATTTCCAGGTAAAATTCAACCGCAGTTTGCAAACCATGCAATTGCATGATTCAGATCAGCTGTATATTAGGTTTGAACATTAATTCCAAAATTTTTGGTGAAAAGCAAACGTTGATAAGACACATGACACTTTCTAGCCGACACAAATGATCACTTATCCAATATGAATGAGACAACTAGTGGCCCCCCAAAATTGATATTAAAAGAGCACCAGTCTCGAAAACAACTCTATGCACTGAAAATTCCGTTTTTTTTTTCATTTGCATATAATTGAAATTACCCTGAAATCACACAAATTGCAGAGTTCTGACATGTGGAGTTAAACGTGTTTCCAGGCATTTTTATTTCCTGATTAAAGTATCAAAAGATTTTAGCATGAAAAAGCAGCAATTGTTGGAACGATTCCCGTGACAAAACATAAAAATTACTCATATCAAATGCGCATCTACACACACACACATATATATATATATATATATATATATATATATATATATATATATATATATATATATATATATATATATATATATATATGTAAAATATAAATATGTATACATGTATATAATCCAACCTCATAAACATACATATCTTATATATGTGTATGTATATATGCATAAGTGTATACATATATATATATATATATATATATATATATATATATATATATATATATATATATATATATATATATATATATATACTGTATATACAAGAACACCTGTGGCATTAATTATTTCAAAACAACACTTTTGTAGCTTTCAATGCGCATCAAAATGCAACAGCCTGTGTTGGAAATTCAATTTCCTCAAACTATGTGCTCCGAGGGTCTTGACACGAATTTTGACACGGCATCAAAGATCCAGATGTCTTTAGTGATATTTTCATCAATTTATATATATATATACATATATATATACATATACATATATACACATATATATAAACATATATATATATATATATATATAAACATATATATATATATATATATATATATAAACATATATATATATATAAACATATATATATATATATATATATATATATATATATTATATACATATGTATACATATATATATATATATATATATATATATATATATACATATATATATATATATATATATATATATATATATATATATATACATATATATATTTACACACACAAATCATACTATGTCCTTCACACTAAGCGCTATTTTTAAACAAAAATATTTTAGTTACGCCATAATTCCTCAGTTCAAAAAGTGTTTTTCTCTTCGATTATGAACAGAAAATCCCCCTAACTATATTTCTTCAGAAAATATGCTATCCATTTCATTGTCAAAACTCATACACCTCCACATCGATAAGGCTTCTGGTACATCACGCCTATAATAAGTATATGGAAAGTTAATAAAATCGTTTAATAAACAGTATATTCTTATATCATTACCTATAGACATTTGTGCACCGAAGCTAATGGTCAACGGACATGAGATCATCATTAGTTCTTGGCTTTATCTCTGACAAGGTCTATATGTATAGACCTTGATCTCTGACTAGGCCTTGCTGATCCATTCGACGTACGTTATTATTATTATTATTATTATTATTATTATTATTATTATTATTATTATTATTATTATTATTATTATTGTTCTTGTTATTGTTATTATTGCTAAGCTCCAACCCTAGTTGGAAAAGCAGGAGGATATAACCCCAAGAGCCCAAACAGGGAAAAATAGCCCAGTGAGGAAAGTAAACAAGGATAAATAAAATATTTAAAGAACAGTAACAACATTGAAATAAATATTTCCTAAATAAACTATAAAAACTTTCGAAAAATGAGAGGAAGAGAAATTATATAGAATAGTGTGCCAGAGTGTACCCTCAAACAAAAAAATTCTAACCTAAGACATTGGAAGACCATAGTACAGAGGCTATGGCACTATAAGTGTCCACACTATTCGGATACTGGTTTTCAGTCTCGACTAATACCACAAATAAATCAGTAGACACCAATGTCCATCTATGGAGTAGGTGGCTCTAAGCCACGTCTTGGTGGAGCCTACATATTTGGATAGAAGTTATTTTACTCATTTTGAAGTTTTGTTTTGCCTCGGATATCAAATTCTGACAGTATCTCTTAGCTCCTCTTTCCCGTCCGAGGCACAACATACCAGCATGCCACTGACAGGCAAGGTATGGCTGAGTTTTGACAGGTATGACCGTAGTGTTTAAATGGGCAGACCAGTGTTAGCCATACTTTTATTCTTTCTTTCATTGGGCATAGCTTACAGTATAAAATATCTTTTATACTTTTCATTTTTTTTTTATTAATTCCCGATTACATTATGTATTTTTCGATGCTTTGTTCTTTCTGACACACATATAAAAAAAAAATTGCATAACCTGTGAAAAGCATGTTATGTACAAGAATCTTCCATCAGTAGGGTAACTAGGCCTATAATAATAATAATAATAATAATAATAATAATAATAATAATAATAATAATAATAATAATAATAATAATAATAATAATAATCTTTATTACAGTACATCATTAGCAGGTTGAGCATAGAAGGTCATTAGCGTACGTAATGTTTAATATCTGAAAACTGTATTGCTCTACGTCACATCAACTTAGATTGTCTAAGCCAGGCTTATTAATGTTAAGATCAAGTGTAAAATCGTTGATTATTCGGCGACCAATAATATCTGATAAGTATTTGAAGTCGCTGTAAATTGCTCATACAATATAAATGATAAACTTCCTCAAGAAAAATAGGACTTTAAATACACCCAAATTTCCAATACTTTGCAGCATGCATAGCTAAGGTTTACTGTCATATTTTGAAATTATTCTCAGCTGTTACCTAAATTTCTATGGACGAAAGATCACGAGTCCAACCTTCAAAATAATTAAAAAAAGCCTTTAGAAACTATATTACCTTCATGATTAAGATACATTATTCCTACGTTATTCTGTCAACCATATGTTTCATGATATACAGTATAGGGTCAAAAAATCGAAAAAAATAAAGCCTCTAGTCTTATCTCTTATCAATTTTCGATCAGGCCGAATGATAAACAAAGCACATGACTTTTTTAAACTAAAATAACCAGTCGAAATAAACCTTTAATGTAATGGCATTAGTAATATAGCATTCGAAGTTAATTCTATTTACTTAGTCATCCTTAGATTTATACACTTGGAATTTTGGATACATGGTCCATCGCTGGGGCCTGGGAGACCATTTACTACCCAAGTGTAACTGTGCGATAACCACACTGTTGGATTGGGAAGTAAATATTGAAAGGTTGGACTGCGAAAAGGAAGAAAGGAATCAAGGACAGTGATACAACAGATGGCTAAAAAGCGAGTGGTTTGCCAACCTGTCTTTGTCGCATGAAAAAAGAACTTTACTACCGGCAAAGGAATCGGGGAAACCATTTTGATTTAATTTAAATAATGGTTTATTGGTATTTCCTAAATGGAGCAAGATGTCTGGGGAAAGAGTGGTTCCAATATAAAAACGATACTAGACGTGATTAGTTTTATTTTAAAATCCCTGTCCCGAATACTTGATCATCATAATCATCTCTTACGCCTATTGACGGAAAGGACCTCGGTTAGATTTTGCTAGTCGTCTCTATCTTGAGCATTTAAATCAATACTTCGCCATTCATCATCATCTACTTCATATTTCAAGGTCCTCAGCTATGT
>NC_090766.1:55301023-55333523 GCF_036898095.1 Palaemon carinicauda | reverse complement strand
GAATTATTGATTTAATAGCCTTAGATGGAGACGACAAGCGAAATCTAATCGAAGCCCTTTGCGTCAATAGGCGTAGGAGGTGGTGATGATGATGATGATTGTAATCCTGCATTAAACTTGTAATTGAACTCATAAGATATAATTAAATGAAACATGTAATTCAAACTATTATAATAAACCGATGCATATTGTTTACTTGAAAATGACATGCAGATATGTGTACCTAATTGCTAAATCTTTTGTTATTAACGCCCCTTTAATATTAGTGTTGCATTTCTAAACAAAAGAAGACTTATTTGTAGATGATATTTTAAGTGTGCTAGGTCACACTAAATGATTCATGAGCGATTGTTTTTCTGAAATATATATATATATATATATATATATATATATATATATATATATATATATATATATATATATATATATATATATATATATATATATATATATATATATGATACATTTTTTGCACATTTAAACGTGTTTCTTTCATATTTCAAATAAGCCATATATATTAATACATTAAAGTCTGGATTCTCTTAACGACCTCGGGATCAGAGCCCAAGGCGGAACCGCCCAAAGACTATGATATCGGACCGGCGTGGATTTGAACCCTCGTCCAGGATATCTGTATGCCAATGACCATACCACTCCGCCACGAAGAAAGATTAATATATAAGGCTTATTTGAAATATATATATTATATATATATATATATATATATATATATATATATATTAAAGTGTAAAATCCACAGGAAACAGGAAAGGAAAAGACCAGGTACCAAGCGCTTTCGTGTATTACGTACACTTCTTCAGGGTACAAAGTACCATGAAGAAGTGTACATAATACACGAAAGCGCTTGGTACCTGGTCTTTTACTTTCCTGTTTCCTGTGGATTTTACACTTTAATATCTGTGACGTGCAGTTTTGTGACTGTTAAGTAATATATATATATATATATATATATATATATATATATATATATATATATATATATATATATATATATACATATATATGTGTATATATATATGTATATATATATATATATATATATATATATGTATATGTATATATATATATATATATATATATATATATATATATATATATATATATATATATATATATATCGCGACTCCACACGCGCAACACAACTGCTAGATATGAAGTAAACTGGCCTGCATCGTAATTACAATTACATTATTTGTATTCATAATCGTTATCATGTTTCCGTTGAATCCTTACTAAAACACCATTTGGATTACATTTATGAATTTGGACTATATAACACAGCGCTAAACCATTCAGTACCCAAGTGCAACAGAGGAAAAACCTTACAGTTGCACTATGAAGTAAAAGTAAGAAGAGGTTGCCTAAAAATAATAATAATAATAATATATAGTATATATACCCTATATCTAAATATATATACTATACTATAATACACACACACACACATATATATATATATATATAAATATATATATATATTCAAATAAGCCAAATATTTTTGATACATTAATGTCTGGATTCTCTTAACAACCTCGGGATCAGAGCCCCAGGCGAAATCACACAAAAACAAGAGCTTGTGACCGGCCGGGAGTCGAACTCTGGTCCGGCAAACTTGTATAGACAGTGACTTACCACTTGGCCAAGTGGTAAGTAACTGTCTATACAAGTTTGCTGGACCAGAGTTCGACTCCCAGCCGGTCACAAGCTCTTGTTTTTGTGTGATTTCACCTGGGGCTCTGATCCCGAGGTAGTTAAGAGAATCCAGACATTAATGTATCAAAACTATATGGCTTATTTGAATATGAAAAACACGTCTAAATGTGCAAAATGTATCATATATATATACATATATATGTATGTATATATATATATATAATATATATATATATATATATATATATATATATATATATATATATATGTGTGTGTGTGTGTGTGTGTGTGTATTCATATATTTGAATAATTGAAATCTGGCCAAACGTAGTTATAACTCCAAATAAAAAACTACCAGTAAAAAAAATTGGCCATGTTTCAAAGGGATTCGTATGAATCTTCTGTCAAAAATGATATGATACATCCTACATCTTCCGTCTTTGATGTATAATCTTATTTTTAAATAATCAAGACAAGCCCATTAACCAATTGAACATTAGTATTAATTAAAAAGTTTAATATCTTTATCCTATTTTTTTTTTTAGCAATCTAGTTTTTGATCATTGAAACAGAACACCATGAAGAAATTTTTATTTATTTTTTCTGAAGCAAGAGTTGCAGTGTTACATCTCATAATGAAGGGCCACCGATTAAAAATTACTATTTCTTACGAAAATGCTAAAATATCTAGGGAATAATAACACGACCAACCCCTTAAATATCTCCAGCATCGGGAAACCAGAGAAATCAGAGGCAAGAATCTCAAATATTTATGTCGGTGGACTCGGTAACAACTCCATTTTACAGTTTCTCCTTCCCGTTCCCAGGGGTCGAGGGAGCCAGTTATCGAGGCACACCTCGTCCGGCCCTAATTAACCTTTTTCTCGGTACAACACCTGGTACGCTCACTCATAAAGACCACGGGGAGATCTTTATCCACGAGGAAGGCGATACGGGGGAATGGAGCACTTGCGGGAGGGGTGGAAGACATGCGGGAGGGTGGACGTCTTACGGGAGAGGAGGACGACTTGCGGGAGAGGGATGGAAGACTTGGGGAGGGGAGGACGACTTACGGGAGGGGTACGTTAGAAAAAGGAGTCGGGGTACAAAGAGAATGGGAAAGGAAAAGGCGAAGAAAAACATCTTAGAAGAATATTGGACATGTGAATGTAAGTACTGATGAGGGGCACAAAGAAAATGAGATAGTGAAAATGAGAGAAAAAAAATAACATGCGAATAAGAATGCTCAGGATGTTAAGGTGAAAAGTAAGGAAAAGTAGTCATTAAGAATTGCTGTAACTGAAGCAATGAATCAAATTTCCATGATTTTTAAACGGAATTGGCTAGGACTTTTGCACAAGCAGAGCAAAAATGGATACCGTTAATTACACATAAGAGTATTATTCTCGTTATATTAAATATAATACATTAAATAATTAAATCAACTTGATAATAAAAGAGAGTGAAACACGGTGTTTTAATAGTTTGTATACAAAAGATCTATTTTAATGGTGTAACTATTCTTAAGATATTTTATTTTAATTGTTCATTACTTCTCTTATAGTGTATTAATTTCCTTGTTTTCTTTCCTCACAGGGTTACTTTTCCATGTTTGAGCCCTTGGGCTTATGGCATAATGCTTTTCCAACTAGAGTTGTAGCTTAGCTAATAATAATAATAATAATAATAATAATAATAATAATAATAATAATAATAATAATAATAATAATAATAATAATAATAATAATAATAATAATTGTTAGAATAACTATATAAAAATAAATTTAAAATGTCCTTGGGCTTATAGCATCTTGCTTTGCCAACTAGGGCTGTAGCTTAGCTAATAATAACAATAATAATAACAATAATAATAATAATAATAATAATAATAACAATAACAATAATAATAATAATTATAACAGGAAAACAATAATAATAATAATTATAAAAGAAAAAAAAATAATAATAACAATAATAATAATTGTTAGAATAACAATATAAAAATTCATTCAAAATGTCCTTGGGCTTATAGCATCTTTTTTTTCAAACTAGTGCTGTAGCTTAGCTAATAATAATAATAATAATAATAATAATAATAATAATAATAATAATATTAATAATAATAATAATAACTAAGTTAGATAACAAATATAGAAGTTCACTCGACATTTCCCTTCAAGTATCATTTCATGCCTTGGATAGTAAACAAGCAAGCTCTGTACGTACGAAGTTATAACTTTTATCCTGTGCAGTACAAGCGTGCAGTATTTCAAACAAAGAGGCTGAGATACTTATTCATGCGAGGTTATTGATAACGTGTATTAGAGTTGTCAGGAGCTGAACACCGAGTATTGTTCTTGAATGTGTTCGAACTTGTGAACGACGCCACGAGATGAAAGTTACCGATGGAATCCAGATGTATTTGCCAGGTCAGGTTTGTGTGTGGCTGGGGGAGGTGGAAATGATTTCTTTTTGGGCGTGCCTTTGCAGTGCACAGAATTGATGATTTTATATGTGGAAGATCTAATTTAATGATGTTACTGTTCTTAAAATATTTCATTTTGATTTTTTGTTACCTCTCTTGTAGTGTATATATATATATATATATATATATATATATATATATATATATATATATATATATATATATATATATATATATATATATATACATATATATATATACATATATATATATATATATATATGTATATATATATATACATATATATATATATATATATATATATATATATATACATATATATATATATATACATATATATATATATATATAAATATATATATATATATAAATATATATATATATATATATGTATATATATACATATATATATATACATTATTAGAAAATGCCTTTTAATTATATTCACACAACTGACTTCAGAAACTGGTAAATTCAAATTATTTTGAGTTTGTCGACTTTTCTGGAAGAGATTTGAACTCGCCAAATCAGATAGGAAAGCTTTTCAAACCTATTTCACATATGACACGGCGTATTAAAACTAACGTGCCCAATCACCAATCATACAAAATTGTTGGAAAACAAATTGCATTAAAATAGTAAAAATAATCCTCTCTCTCTCTCTCTCTCTCTCTCTCTCTCTCTCTCTCTCTCTCTCTCTCTCTCTCTCTCATAATTGAGAGGGGCTTATCTACCGAGACCAAACAAAAATAATGAGAGGTAAACACACCCATCCTGGTTAGTAGTCGCCATTACCCTACCGGGACGCCAAGGAATGCCATCTCCGTACATTTCCCAACTCGTTGTCATACCAGCGTGACACCTGTAACACTGACCCTCGGCGTCTCAGTTCCTCCGAGAAAGGAACACGAAGTCTCAGCAGGTGTAGCGATCAACACCCGAGTGACAAGTCTTTTCTCCGTTTCTCCAATTTTGGCGAGGAAGGACGGAGTCGTTGGTACATCGGCCCAAAGTGAGAGGTACACTTGGGTTTCCCGAGGCGTCTGGAGGCTGAACAAGACAGATTGGTTGGTAATTTCAGAGAGGGAATAACTTCGTCTGAACAGGTACAATGAATAATTAGGTTGTGGAACATATGGGAATTTTCTTTATTAAAAATGTATGGTTTCAAATCCTGGATTTTCCTTCTTTAACTATTCGGAGTATCTGCGTGTTATAAGAATTTCTATTAACAAACCTAATACAGATTAGCTTATTGATAAATAACATACATATGTGTAATGGATATCATCTTCATCTCTTCCTACGCCTACTGACGTTAAGGGGCTCGCTTAGATTTCGCCAGTCGCCTTTATCGTGAGCTTTTAAATCAATACTTCTCCATTCATCATCTCCTACTTCACGCTTCATAGGCTCAACCATGTAGGCCTTAGTAATCCAACTCTTCTAGTGCTTTGTGGAGCCCAGTTATATATATATATATATATATATATATATATATATATATATATATATATATATATATATATATATATATATATATATATATTATTCAGATCTAACATATACAACTTTAAAGAAAAAATATGCCACAATTATCAACGTGGGACTGTAGTTCCTTTTAAGAGAAGATTGGTTCCTAAGTTCCACCGTCATAATTTTAATAGTTTTTATGTGCTGATCAGTACTTCTCTTGAAGTTTATCTATTTCTTTAGTTTCTTTCCTCACTAGACTACATTTCCCATTTTGGAATCCTTGGGCTTATAGCGTCCTGCTTTTCCAACTATGACTATAGTTTAACTAGTAATAATAATAATCAGAAGTATCAGCATAAGTGCTAGATTAACCACGATACCCTGTAGTATAAAAATCAAGGGTAATTAAAAGTAATTAGCACATCTTCAACTTCAACATTACAAAATCATAATCCTCTACTGTATTTTATGATTTATAGACAATAAAAATTAGAAAATAAATTGTAGGTCGGTACGACGAAACATTAGGCATTGAGATAAGTCCAAACACAAATGCCACATTGGGTCGTGAATGACCCTCGCCCTAAAAACTAAACTGAAGATAATGGTCCCAAATGGAGGTTGTTAGGGAGAGAGGGTATCCAAGACAGCTGACGAGCAGATGCCACAATAAGGAAGGCATGTGAACAACCTAAGGTTACGACGCAGAATGTAAGCGGGTCAAGGTCAAAGTTCACAAGAGGGACTTGCCCGAAGACCAGTGGAGACAATATAAAAGCTTCTAAAACTTGAGAAAAAAAAATCTAATGCAATATCCACAATAGAGACAATATAAAAACTTCTAACACTTGAAAAAATCTAATGCAATACCTACAGTAGAGACAATATAAAAACTTCTAAAACTTAAAAATATCTAATGCAATACCTACAGTAGAGACAATATAAAAACTTCTAAAACTTAAAAAAAAAAATCTAATTCAATACCCACAGTAGAGACAATATAAAAACTTCTAACACTTGCAATACCCACAGTAGACAATATAAAATCTTCTAAAACTTAAAAAAAAAATCTAATTCAATACCCACATTAGAGACAATATAAAATCTTTTAAAATTAAAAAAAAAATCTAATGCAATAACCATATTAAAGACAACATAAAAAACTTAGAATAAAAAAAAAAAAATCTTAATGTAACACCCAATCTTTAACAAAAACTTAATGGAAGTCCTCAGAAATCAATACGGTTTCATAAGACTCAGTTGATGGTGACAGTTTATCCAAAAAAAAAATTAATGGAAACCCTGAGAAATCAATACGTTTTTATAGTTCACCCGCAGATGGTTATAGTTGGGTGAATGGAACAAGTGGTTTGACGAAGGTAGATTAATATAGATTAAGTCTTCGAAATCATAATATTAGTAATGGTTATTTTTTCCTTCTTCAAGAGTCACGAATTGTCACCACACACAATAGATATCATAATCCAGTTTGATGGCATTGATGATGGGGAAGTGGCAATCAACTTTGATACAAAAAGTCATTCTAATGTTTATCTTCGTTTCAATGATACAAAAAGTCATTCTAATGTTTATCTTCGTTTCAATGTGTAGATTGTATACAGGCGACGCAAGGGAATGTTTGCACGACGCCATTAGCGACTTAGAATTTTTTTTTTTCTGAAGTCAGACGTGACGACGGAGGTTTCCTTTCACAATTATATAATAGTTTTAAATGCATATACAACTGCTTATCAGTATCCAGAAAGGGGTCAATAAATAATAATTCCCTCTCTCTCTCTCTCTCTCTCTCTCTCTCTCTCTCTAGGATCAATAATAATTACCTCTCTCTCTCTCTCTCTCTCTCTCTCTCTCTAGGATCAATAATAATTACCCCCCTCTCTCTCTCTCTCTCTCTCTTAAAAGGATCAATAATAATTCTCTCTCTCTCTCTCTCTCTCTCTCTCTCTCTCTCTCTCTCAAAAGGGTCAATAATAATTATCTCTCTCTCTCTCTCTCTCTCTCTCTCTCACAAGAGTCAATAATAATTACGTCTCTCTCTCTCTCTCTCTCTCTCTCTCTCTCTCTAGGATCAATAATAATTACCTCTCTCTCTCTCTCTCTCTCTCTCTCTCTCTCTTAAAAGGATCAATAATAATTCTCTCCCTCTCTCTCTCTCTCTCTCTCTCTCAAAAGGGTCAATAATAATTATCTCTCTCTCTCTCTCTCTCTCTCTCTCTCTCTCTCTCTCATAACTTCAAAAAGGCAATACCCTCCATAGCTACAACTGAATACAAATAATAAATCGATACCAAAATTACAAAAGCAATCTGCCCTAAAACAATCATTACAACACACGATTCACAACCAAAACCCAGTCAGAGGTCATAAACAATATATTGCTTGTTAAACTATTAAAAGATTAATATTATATATTTAGACAGTGAAAGAATGAGGAAGTTTCACCGACATACCTTTATTTGAAATTGCCGTATGAACTTGAAAAAATGGAACAGTGCTGTAAATACATACATATTGGGCAAATCATCACGTAACACCTTTTAAGGTGATATTGTTAATTCTCAACTGGCCAATTATATTGAAAATTACGTCATGCTTTAAAAATTAAAGTAAATAACCACCAAGCATGACGGTAACTACCAAGGAAACTAGAGGGCACTCAGTAGAGAGTAGACCACCGCCGAGGAAGCTTATTTCTTGACCTTTACCTTGACCTTTGACCCTAAAATGTATTAATTGGCGTGGATTTTCATACACTCAAATATTAACCAAGTTTGAAGTCTCTTTGACAAAGATGACCAAACTTATGACTGATTACGTGAATTGGACATTTTGCTTGACCGTGACCTTCCAAAATTCAATAATTTCAGGCTTTTTTACATAACTGTTAATCCCTGCAAGTTCCATTACTCTACGATTAAAATTAGGGTCCAGAAAGCTGTTCACAAACAAACACATACACAAACAGGGGGTAAAACATAACCTCCTTCCAACTTCGTCGGCGAAGGTAATTAGGTCAAAGAAAAAATAAGCTTTGGAAAATATCGCATTTACCAAGATTTAACGATACCATGAACAGTAAAAAAAAAGTTTCCCTCTGAGGAAAATGAGGCATTTAAACACGGATTTAAATCGAACATTGCCCAATTTTCTAACCAATATATTCGATGCATTGCAGAAATATGGTTAAAAATAACGTTAAATATACTTTTAGAGATGCAAGGGAAATAAATTTGAATTTGGGTCTTTAATGGACCGGCAGTATTCAAAACATGGCCAGGGTCGGAATTGTTGAAAAGAAAAAATTTGTCGATCGTCAAATTTAATTAAAAAAAACAGGAAATATAATAATAATAATAATAATAATAATAATAATAATAATAATAATAATAATAATAATAATAATAATAATACATTTAAGAATAAAACATTAAGAAATTCGATTAACAACACCAACAGCAAAAATAATAATAATAATACCAACATATTTATGAATAGAACATTAAGAATTTCGACTCAACAACAACAGCAACAATAATAACAACACTCAGGATAATTTCCACCAACAGATCTAGAAAAAATTAGAATGAATTATTTTGTGCTACTATAGATTGTGACCCCAGTGTCTTACAATCAAAATCACAGGTATGCTTGTCTTATGTCTGTGCTTTAAAAATGGAAGGGAAAAATAATTACCGAAAAAGTCATACGATCATTACTATGACTACAGACAAAAAAATAAATAAAAAGGACGCAGGATATAATCAGATACCTACATGAATGTAAGCTATGAAACATAATCGTGATATCAAGTGTCTTTGAGACAAATCTAGAGGTCCAAACTAAAAGGTGATATAAAGAATGGACGGAAACTACCATAATTTCTCAGAAAACCATTTAAGAACGTAGAATTTAAATGAGTAACTACAGTAAAATTGATAAAAAGAAGATAACAAAAAAATATGTAAAACATGACGAAGAGACACTAGGCATCGGGGGAGAATGATAGGCCCCACGTTTCTCCACTTCCCACGCCTGTCAGTCCAAAGCCGCAATGAATGATGAATAAACCTCATGACCTATAGGGCTTCAAAGGGGCAGGTTGGAGGGGGGAAAGGGAGAAGGGGAAAGGGGGAGGGGGGGAGGTTGTTGGTGAGGACACCCACGTAACTCGGGGCACGTAAATCCAGGTAAATCCACGACACAATTAATCTCCCCTGGCGGAAAAGCCCACCCCGGGGGCTACACTTCACGAGCGTGGGTGGCATAGGTATGTGGCCACGATTGGCTGACAGGTGAGGAGAACCCTGATTGGGTGCTTTTGATGGCCTAATAACGTAGCCCGATATGAGGTAATTAGGGGGTATGGCCACTTCCAATGTCTACACTAAGATGAAGCGCTAAAGCCAACACACACATTGAAGATGAGGGTATAGAGTCACTAGATAAATGTTATTTTCATTCATTGGTTTTATACATTTATACAGCACAAATGTGTGCAAAGACTTAAACTAATATGAATTAATCTATTTGTATATAGATCGCCATTTTGGTCGTTTATTTTCACAGCTAGATTTATGATTATATGTGTATACATGCATATATATATATATATATATAAGAGAGAGAGAGAGAGAGAGAGAGAGAGAGAGAGAGAGAGAGGGAGGGTACAAATGCGCTTACAGAAATTTCTATGAGCCCAATGTCTCACATACCAGCTATTTTTACCCAACTTTAAAGCCAAAAAGCGATTGGAATTTTATTCAAATTACTCCTATCAACTGGGTTAACATATGAGTTGGGAAATTGGGTAAAACTAGCAGGTATGCAAGACAGTGGTTCCATCATTAGTGAAGTTGCATCAATTAATGATGTCCTTTTATGTTTCCTGGTGATTGATAACTACCTTGACTTTCATTTGAAGAGTCAACAGTTCAATTACAACGTGAGGTAGTAAACTATTATACTGCAAACGATATTGTGTTTCCATATCAACAACAAACAATAGAGACGTTTATAATCCACTGCAAGAAAAAGGTCTCAGACACGTTAATTCATATCTGGGATTTAGCCAGCTGTCCAGTGTGGATTCGTGATGGTGGGTGATTTTCGTCACATCGCTCAGAGCAAACCAAGCTAGTATGAGTGGGCCTGACTTGTAGAGATTTGCTGATCATGGCGTTACACAAACCCTTTCACCACGTTAAGATATCCCCTCTCAGAAAATGGTATTTGCATACATACATACATACATACATACATATATATATATATATATATATATATACAGTATATATATATGATAATTTATTTTTTTAAATAAGCCAAAAATTAACTTCAATATCGAATTCACTTTGCCATTCAGTATATATGTGTATATGGCATATATAAATGCCTATACACATATACATACATACATACATATACGTAATATGTATGTATATATGAGAATGATAGAGCCTTTAGTAATGAAGTCGATAGTAAAGTCTAAATAATAAACTAAAACCATTCCAGTGATGGTCATTGAATGCAGTTTTAATTCTTATTCATGTAAAAAGAAAATTTACAGAATACATTAAAGGGACACGAAAGAAGTACTGAAGGCGGATATGAGATAATATTGAGAATCACAAATCTGAGAAAAAAAAAACAATCATTTAAATATAAAAAAGATTTCTTCCTATGACTAGACTATAACTTGTTTGAAACTAATAATAATCGTACTAACAATAACTGAATATACACATGAGAAATAATTAAATATAATATGTAAAACAAATGTCTACATTTTCAATAAAAAGTTCATGGACTTAATGTATTCATGTATATAGGCTGCTTTTATCTCTCTCTCTCTCTCTCTCTCTCTCTCTCTCTCTCTCTCTCTCATTATCTGGGTGACACTAGTAATAAGTACTTAAGTCCGGTAAGGTATACCATGCTTTTCGTTAATAATATTCAAATAGTACATGCTAAAAAGACATTTACTGTCAATGAGAAACCATAACTATTTATCAAAATGTCATTATTCCAGGAGACAGATTTTTTCACGAACTCTGGAGATAATTAACACTATTGTGGAAGATATTTATTTTTGTTAATATACTTAGTATCAGTTAACAACAATTTTCCTTTTGTGATCCCTAGAGCACAACCTTTCTAATATATATATGTATATATATATATATATATATATATTTATATATATATATACATATATATATACATATATATATACAGTATATATATATATATATATATGTATACAGTATATATATATATATATATATATATTGCTTTTCTCTTAATTTATTTTCTCAATATCTGGATTGCTTATTATTTTCAACGTATAAAGTATTGTACATTAAGTTTTGTAATAATAATTTATATAAATTTTCAACCCTCTTTTAACATACAAATACACGGTACATTAAACAAGTTAACTAAATGTATTCCATTTGTATTTTCGTATCCACAAAGAAGAAAATGTACTTTCCCACCCACCGAAAAGTGTTTGATTATTCGCTTTCCAAATACCAATGCAGGTTCTCCCTCACCCATGCCCGATAACACATGCTGCACAAGGTCGTAGCAGCAGCCATGAGATAAGAAACCCCAAAAGAGAACGTGCTTACAAAATGAACCCGTATGCAACTTGGCCGACACTTGCCTCTCGCCATTACACACGACAAGAAAAGTGCATTAGGTCTCTCTCTCTCTCTCTCTTTCTCTCTCTGCAGCTCCCTCCCTTCACAGGCCCTTGCCTTCTCCCCTTATCCCCTTACCCCAGTCGGCAGCAACAACCCCTTCTTCATGTCCTCCTCCAACTTAGCCAGCCGCAACACCGGTACCCTCTCTTTCTTTATCCTCCACTCAGCCTCCTTCCGCAGGGTCCACTTCGGCTCCGGCTGAAAAGGAAGGAAACGAGACGCGCTGGACATGGCAATCCCCTTCGTTCTGAGGACCCTCGGATCCAGTGCGGCTTTAGAGACAAGACTTGGATCACGTTATAGGCAAGGCTCGAGTGGGTGGCTTTACAGGCTTGGCTTAGATGGGGGGGGGGGGGGGGGGCCTGACACCACACTCAGGAAACGCCCCAACCTTCATATATTTTGACTTCATACTTAAAAGGTTTCAAAAGGCCTCTACTATATAGCGAAAATTTTTACTATTAATAGCATGTTTTTCTTCAGAAAAAATATTATTTTATAATAATGTGTACTGACATCACGCCCCGGGAAAAAATTTCCCTAAAACTTCATGTATTTTGACTTCATACGTAAAAGGTTTTGAAATGTTTATACTTTTTCATCTATTAGCGTGCCCTTTTCCCATTCGTATGGGGTAACACGGTTGCCTTCTTTTTGAAGGACTTTGGTTTTGGCTTTGGGGTGAACCGTAGTCCCGACCGGCTGCCCTGCCTGCCATCGTTAGACCCCGGTAGTGTATGTTTTGTGTTGTACCAGCCACCTAAATAGCGAAAATTTATGTTATCAATAGCATATTTTTTCCGAAATAATATTACTTTTAGAATGATATGTACTGACATCACGCCCAGGAAATAATTTTCTAAAACTTCATATATTTTGACTTCATACTTAAAAGGTTTTAAAATGTTTATACTAAATAGCGAAAATGGTTATTGTTAATGGCCTTTTTTTATAAATAATATTACTTTTAGAATAAGGTTTACTGACATCGCACCCGTGAAAATTTTTCCTAAAACTTCATATATTTTAACTTCATACTCAAAAGGTATTAAAAAGCCTCTACTAAATAGCTAAAATGGTTACTATTAACAGCATGTCTAAAAATAATAATACTTCTAGAATAAGGATTACTAACATTACACCCATGAAAATTTTCCTAAATCTTCATATATTTTGACTTCATACTCAAAAGGTTTTAAAAAGTTCCTGCTAAATAGCTAAAATGGTTACTATTAATAGCATGTTTAGTCGAAATTATATTTCTTTTAAAATGATGTGTACTGACATTGCACCGAGGAAAAGTTTAAAACTTTATGGAATAGTATTCATATATTTAGACTTGAATCCCAAGGAAATGAAATTACTTTGACTAAATTATCGATTTAAATGATAACAATGGTTACCCTCACTAACATCTTTCCCTCAATACCATAATTTAAAAAATAATTTCTAATACAATGTTCCAGATAATACTAACTCCATAAATATCAAACTATACTGGAAGCGAAATATAGATGCTTAATATTAAACCATTAACAATATCTTAAAAAACATGAGGCACTTATTACCACAATCGAAACAAATCTAAAGCGTGTTAAGAAATAAGAATAATAAAGAGGGACCACTGTATTCATTTAATAGTCACCCAGCAACATTACGGCCCAATTTCTTGCCACATCTTATCCGTCACTAACAAACATGGGTACTGATTTCCTTGTCGATGATGATAAATAAATATAAATATGACATTGGGACGGGACTTAAAAAAAAAAAAAAAAAAAAAGATAGCCCCACTTTATTCCTTTATTTTGGTAATTGATGATGTTATAATGATATGCCTTCAGCTACTCCTCACAAATAAAATAAAATAAGACATATTACTGTGATCGATATTATTTTAATCAGACGCACCCAATACTTTCTTACAAAAATACAAGGAGCGTATTATGATTCTATATGAAAAGGGTGAAACATATAGCCTTATGCAAGAAAGTATCTCGCAAGGTAATTCATAATAAATTTCCATGGACAAAAATGTATATCAATACTTATAAATATTCCTTTACAATTTTGACATTTTTTTTTTCTGTTTTTTTTTAATCCTGGACGTATATTAATCAGCTTCCAAATGACAAAAGAATCTTTATTCCAGCATTAAAAATGTCTTTCCATAAATCATTTGAAAGTAAGCATAACTAAAGTTCAATAAGGTAAACTATTTTTTTTCGTTTCTCTATGTCTTGTTGCGCAACGTATGATATAAAACTAAAAGGCCACTCAGTCGAGCGCAGACCTCCGCCGCGGAAGCTTATTTCTCGACCTTTTTATCGACCTTGACTTTTGACCTTTTACCCTTAACAGGTATTAATTGGCGTGGATTTGCATACACTCAAATATGAACCAAGTTTGAAGTCTCTGGGACAACGGTGTCCAAACTTATGGCTGGTTACATGAATTGGACATTTTGCTTAACTGTGAATTCGAGCTTGACCTTCCAAAATTAAATAATTTACAGTGCTATACATATCAGTTAATCCCTTCTAGTTTCATTACTCTGATTAAAATTGTGGCCAGGAAGCTATTAAAAAAAAAAAAAAAAAAAAAAAAAAAAAAAAAAACACACACACACACACACACGCCAATAACAAACACACAAACGGGGGGAAACATAACCTCCTTCCAACTTTGTTGACAGAGGTAAAAATGTAAATAAACAAAAGCTAATGTCTCGCTGTAATGCAGAGAGCAAAATAAAGTAATATAACTTTTAATTTCTTTTAAGTGAATATTCTATTTACGGCGAAGTAAATATTTGTATGCGGCTAGCTTTCCAATCATTGTTCTAACAAATGCAGGGAGATCTTGCTCAAGGAATAACTGATCAACAAAAATCTAGAGTAACATTACGTTAACTATAAACCATACGAGTAAAATTTGTATTTTATGAATAAAAATTTCCTAACCATAAAGATGATGAAAACGGAATATGCAATGGAAGATGAAATATCATTGGAAGGAGAAAGGATTAATGAGGTGGAATCATTTAAACATTTAGGAACTTTAGTTTCTAATATAGGATCTTTAGAATTTGAGTTTAATGAAAGTCAGACATTGGCTAGGTTAAAAAAAAATTTTGAAATCAAATCGCCTGAAATTACATATAAAAATCAGGCTATATATCAGCTTAGTGAGATCGGGTTACTGTATGGACACGAGCCGTGGCATGACATAGAAACAATATCCAATAGATTTGAGAACAAAAGCCCTCAGAAGGATATTATGAGTTAAATGGGAGGACAGAATTAGAAAGGAAACTATAAGAGAGATTACTTGAGTGCCTTATGTGGATGAGATCATGGTGAGGGGTAGATGGAGATGGTTTGGGCAAGCTCTTCGCACTTGAATGAGATCATGGTGAGGGGTAGATGGAGATGGTTTGGGCAAGCTCTTCGCACTTGAATGAGATCATGGTGAGGGGTAGATGGAGATGGTTTGGGCAAGCTCTTCACACTTGGATGAGATCATGGTGAGGGGTAGATGGAGATGGTTTGGGCAAGCTCTTCGCACTCTCCAAGAGAGATTAGGTCACCAAACTTTCAACTGGGCTCCACAAGGCACTAGAAGAGTTAGAAGACCCAGGCCTACATGGCTGAGGACTATGAAGGATGAAGTAGGAGATGATGAATGAAGAAGTATTGATTTAAAAGCGCTCAAGATAGAGACAACTGGCGGAATCTAACCGAGGCCCTTTGCGTCAATAGGCGTAGGAGGAGATAATGACGATGAACCATAAAAATATAATGGCATTTTCTTCTTGGCAAATAATTCTCGAGTCTACTCTAGGGTATATCAACTATTACAAAAATAAAATATAAAAATAATAGGCGCTCTCATGGGACCAATAATTCCTGCGACATAAAAGTGAACTTTTCACATGAAGGCCTAATACTTTGTGGAGATGTTTATTTCCCTTTGGTATTCAAGTCATCAAGACTCCAGTTACTTTGTCTCTGTGGACAAAACAATAATTCCAGTTACTTTGTCTGCGAGGTCTGGAACAATTCCAGTTATTTTGTCTCTGAGGTCTGGAACATGATTCTAGTTACTTTGGCTCTGAGGTCTGGAAAATAATTCCAGTTACTTTGTCTCCGAGGTCTGGAACACAATTCTAGTTATTTTGTCTGAGGTCTGGAACACAATTTCAGTTACTTTGTCTCTGAGGTCTGGAACACAATTCCAGTTATTTTGTCTCTGGTGTCTGGAACAAATTCCAGTTACTTTGCCTCCGAAGTCGGGAACAATTCCAGTTACTGTGCTCTGAGGTCGGGAACATAACTCCAGTTACTTTGCCTCTGAGGTAGGGAACATAATTCCAGTTACTTTGCCTCTGAGGTAGGGAACATAATTCCAATTACTTTGCCTCTGAGGTAGGGAACATAATTCCAGTTACTTTGCCTCTGAGGTAGGGAACATAATTCCAGTTACTTTGCCTCTGAGGTAGGGAACATAATTCAAGTTATTTTGCCTCTGAGGTAGGGAACATAATTCCAGTTACTTTGCCTCTGAGGTAGGGAACACAATTCCAGTTTATTCTTAGCCCTCCAGCCTACATGGCTACCTAAAACGGATATCTTAAGTAACACAGCTAACAGGAACGTCGGAAAAACGGAACGAAAAAGATGAAAAAAAGGTGAACACAACATCGTTAACTTGCTATAAGAGGAAAGTGTTCTGGCAGAGTCAGATGGGACAAGAAGGTGTGAATAGTGCAGCAGTCTCTGTTCCTTTCCCCTCTTACCTCAAACGTCAAATTTCTCGAGTTCTCGTCCCCCTTTTATTCTGTCTGTCCGTCCGTCTGTCACGCCCGGCCTGTTCGCCGTCTCTCATTCATTGTTGTATGGGGGAAATTTAGTGTAAGTTCTTTATTCATTATCAATTCTCTCAATTCGTTTTTTAATCTATCCATTTATATTATCGTCATTTACGTTAAACAATTGCAGTCATTATTCTAGCGGTAATTACTTTTATTTGAATTTTAATAAGAATAAATTTAATAATATTGATTTTTATTTTTTCATAATAATTTTAGATATCAAAATCAAAATGAAAATTTCTATTGGTGGTCGATACTTTATCTTAATATTTGTTATTTTTCATTTCAATTCAATACAAATATTAATCACCTTATATTGCTTCTCAGATAGATTCACCCCCCCCCTCTCTCTCTCTCTCTCTCTCTCTCTCTCTCTCTCTCCCGTTTTGCTTTCACTATCTTTCTTCCATGATCACACACACTTTCTCCCTGCCAGCCATCCCTTCCTGCAGCTTCTCCATCTTTCTTCTTCAGCTTTACCTGTCCACCCGTCCTCTCTCTCTCTCTCTCTCTCTCTCCTCTCTCTCTCTCTCTCTACTTTCCCCTCACCGCCTAACTTGGTACTCGGCCTGTCCATAGCCTCTCCTACATCATTCAGAGGGGTGGAGTGTTGACCCTTCTCCACTGGACCGAGAGCGCGACATGCACATAGGGGGCCAGAACCCATTTTCTACAACACAGCCCTCTGACAACACTCGCGTACATGCATACGTATAAGCATGCACGCCCAGCAAGCACGAGCACACGCAATCATGATTACTATAAAGCACAAGAAATACAGTTCAAACGATTTTGTATAAATAACACCTCCATTTATTTCTACACATTACGGCGTTACCAGGTTTTTGTTAATGACGCTATGAAGAACTAGTATATTAATCAACTAAGTTCTTCATTAGGTTTCATAAATAGTAATATCGAACAAATAAAAAATTAAATTCATTCTTTATTAAAAATCTAAGATTGACATGCAGAAATATACGGTCATAAACTGATGATATAAAGCAAAGGACCAAAAATATAAGACAAATTTTAAATTTTCTTTCGAGAAATCAGATTGCATGGCATACCGTTGCCATATCATCACCATCCAAGTGACGAAACACAATATCAGTTACCCAAAAGTGACGACTACAAGGTATGAGAGAGAGAGAGAGAGAGAGAGAGAGAGAGAGAGAGAGAGAGAGAGAGACCTTCTTAAATCTACGTAGCCAATTAAGCCATCAGTCTCGACGAATATAAACTAAATTAAATATCCCGTGATTTCAAACTTAATAATAAGCAATGCACACATTCATAAAACATAGCCTTCAAACTTGGCAGAGAGAGAGAGAGAGAGAGAGAGAGAGAGAGAGAGACTCTGGGTCTGATACGAAGGTTGAGGGTAACAAGGGACCTTTGGATTTGGGGCCAGCAAAGTCTAGGGGGCCAGTGAGTACTTGTGAGGGTCGCGGAGAAGGGAGTAGTCTTTAGTGCCCCAAATCTTCTCCCATCATCCCGGCCCCTTGATTGTCGAGTAAATATTTGAGTGGATGAATGATTGAACACTTCGGATTGTGCAGGGGAAATCACTTATAGGAAAGCACTGACTGAGGGCATGCGGCTCAGCGTCATGCACGCGATGCAAGAATGCAAAGTTCTCAAAAGACTCGAAAACCACCGCCATCAACGACCTCACACTACTGACGGCTATCATCGTTTTTCTGACCTTAGAAGAGATTACTGGATATGAAGGCAGACTATGTAATTCTTATAGGAGCATTTTGATAACTTGCAGATATGTCTTTAGGAATTAATACTTACTGAAGTACTTCTTTCAAAATAGGACCCTATCCTATCCACGAAAGAAATAATATACGTCAAATATATTGTATATTTAACATCAATTGGAGATGCAAAAGCTTTTCATGTTTCTTAACGGGTTGAAAATGTAATTGTGGTTGAAATTGTGATCCATATTTACCTATATTTTCAGTAATGGAAAACATAAAGTATTAGTCCATATTTCAAACAAACCAAATAATGCAACAAATTATGAAGTAATGATTAAAATAATTACCACATTCAGCCTCACTTGTAGAGTGTATAAATCTTAAAGAAGTACACACACACACATACATACATATATATATATATATATATATATATTATATATATATATATATATATATTATATATATATTATCAACCGTTGCTAGTCTACTCTAGGACAAAGGCCTCAGACATGTCTTTCCACTTGCGTCTATTTATGATCTTTCTGTACCAGTCCACACCCGCAAACTTTCTTAGTTCGTCAACCCATCGTCTTCTCTTTCTTCTTCGGCTTCTTTTACAATCTCTAGGGACCCATTCGGGTATTCTTAATGTCCATCTATTTTCTGTCATTCTTATTATATGTCCTGCCCATGTCCACTTCTTTTTCTTACATGTTAGTATATCCTCTACTTAAGTGAGCTCTTGCATTCATGTTGTCCATTTTTGCTCTCTTAATGTTATTCCCATCACTGTTCTTTCCATAGCTCTTTGAGTTCTAAGGCTTTAGTAAGGCTCCAGGTTTCCAATGCATAAGTTGATACTGATAGGACCATCTGATTAAATGTTTTTCTTTTTAGAGAAAATGGCATTGTACATTTCCTAGACTCATTTTGTTTACCAAAAGCTCTACATTCTATGCTTAACCTTCTTTTAATTTCGGTCTCTTGTTCTTGGAAACTGTAAACGTATATAATTATCGTAATAATAATCTAGAACAACGGTTAATCCAGTGAAGAACACTTCTGATGCCACCAAACCACGAGCATTCTGTTCAGTTGCCAACAAACAAGATTTTAAGCATTTTTAAAAACATTCTCAACTCCAAAATTGTTAAATCAAAGTCTCTCCCTCTAAGAGATAGAGAATAAGACATACAGCCTTTCCTTCTTAGAATTGTTCGAGAGCAATGTCGCTGTTGCTCAGGCCATCCGGCATTAGTCATTTAAGGATTGGTGTCACATTCGTCGACTGACCAGGGCGATGTACCATCGCGTCTTGAAGATGGTGTTGACACTTATACCTGTAATATTTATGCCGCTTCTCCCTCGAGAGACAAGGCGAGCAGAGGTCGAAAAGCGGGATAAGGAGGGAATGTTGGTGACATGGTAAAATTGATATATATTGCTGAGATAACAGCAAAGATTGTGTAGGCCAGATACGATCGATACTTGTAAAGGGAATACAGACATCTTGATGGTCAATATTGAAGATGATAAACTATATGAGAGCATAGCTATCTGGAGCTGTATGGAGAGTAATACTAATGCCAATAATGTTTTTCATAAAAGCAAAAATCATGTGAACGAGGCGTTTTTCATCATAGGTGCACACTGTCAAAAACCTTTCAAATATTTTCATTCATAACTACTACAGTATATTCCAGTCATAAACAAGCCAGTTAGTAAAATCTAGAGTCCCTTTTTGACGATTACTGAGAATTCTTGACGGTCGAATCTAGATACACAGAAATTATTTCAATTCCTTTTAGAAGTTGATCCACTTTTGTTCATCAGCAGTGTTTCTCGGAAAACAATATTGGATGGTTTTAGAAGTTTGTGAATATTCACCGAATCCTAAATTTCAGCCAGAACACGAAAATTTATTAACTTTTTGTTTTCTGTTCATAATTTCAGTCGACGAAAATACCATCCCTCGTAATTTATTTACAGTTTTAATTTTCCGTTCATATTTCCAGGGGAAGGAAATATTTTCCCTCGTTACCATTGGTAATACCAGCTGAAGGATATTAAGGTTTAACGAATGGTTTTCACTTGGATCCCTTGAGAACCTCCTCTCTTGAATAATTCTTCCATTTTCATTTTTTCTCATCTGTAGGATGTGCAGGAAGAAATTCTATTGCTGATGATAACTGCATTATTTGGCGTCCTCATTTGCAGTGGCATGACCTCAAAATGTCTCGATTCTTGTAACGAATGCAGTGTTATATGAAACCAACAGGACTTAGAAAATCGGAAAAGAATTTTTAGATCTCGAAAAATTAGAGTAAAAACACGCAAAAACGAGAAAAGAATCAAGATCTAAAATAATATAAGTAAAAACCCACAAAAACCCGTGACTAAACAAGTTAAGACTGCACATGTAACAATGATTTCCTCTAAGACATTAATTTTATCATATTTCTTACAGTTTCCAAATAATTTTCATCTCTCTATTCAAAGTAAGGTTTAGATGTACGTTTCTGCTAATTGATTGATTGATTGAGAGTTTTCTGACATCCTGATATCTAAGGTCATTGACGCTGATATCATTTGTTATATATAAATAAGGAATGAAAGGAAATTCAATTTAAAACAATAAAGGTAAAAATATCTTAATAAAAGTTAAATAGCTTTCAGAAGACCTGCTTCTGAAATAAATCTAAAATTACCGCTAGTATGGTACGACACACCACGTCCAAGAATCTTGGCCATCCTCACCTCGAGCCTCAAACAGATATCTATTTCTTAAGGTACTAAAAAATGGGGCATTGTGTCAACAAGTGCCTCAATGATAAGGGTACCAAAAAGTTATCCCAATATGGCTGATGTTTTCCTAGTCATCAGAAAAACATGTTTTGTCATATACAGTATATATGTAAACCAATTTGATCTATGGGTTTTCCTCGAAAATTTTGTATTGTGGAAGAATTTTTATATATAAAACAAACTAATATAAACTAACATTCCAAGACAAAGGAATGTTCATTATGATCCAGTGTGAGTCTGCTTGAGTGATGGTTTGACCGGCAAAGAAAAAAACTCAAAGATTAAAAAAAAACTGATGAAGTTGTTATTAATCTTTTCCATCCCTTGTCAGCTCCACGGAACTCGAAGACCCGCGTCCCCGGACTCCACTCTTTACTCTCTTAATTAAGTTTGTTAAAGAAAATATACGAGCCGTGAAATTTTCATGAGCCAATCCATCACTCCCACTTTACTAGTCTTTTGCTACGAAACACATCTAACGCGGCGAGCGACAAGCAAACCTTAAACGCTTTTAATAATCGTCAGTTTGCTTTCTCGCCGGCGCGTCTCATCACCACCGCGTCCCATCGCTAGCACGTCCCATCGCCGGCACGTCTCATCGCCAGCGCGTCCCATCGCTGGCGCGTCCCATCGCCAACGCGTACCATCGCCAGCGCTTTCCATCACCAGCGCTTCCCATCGCCAGCGCGTCCCATCACTAGCGCTTCCCATCGATAGCGCGTACCATCGCCAGCGCATTCCATCGCCGGCGTGTCCCATCACCAGCGCTTCCCATCGCCAGCGCTTCCCATCGCCGGCGCGTCCCATCCCCGGCGCGTCCCATCCCCGGCGCGTCCCATCCCCAGCGTGTCCCATCGCCAGCGCGTCCCATCGCCAGAGCGTCCCATCGCCAGCGCATCCCATCGCCAACGCGTCCCATCGCCAACGCGGCCCATCGGCGGCGCATCCCATCGCCAGCGCGTCCCATCGCCAGTTTTCAATATTTGCCGGCCCCTAATTAAGAGCAGATTGTCAGGTTCTTTGAGCGATGGGTCGGCCGGTGGATTGTATCAACGAGGGAATAATAGATGTCATTGAGTATCTCACATATTCATCATCCTCGGCTGACCCCTGTCACGGCTGATTATCTTGAATAGACAGGTGTAATCAAGTCATAATCAAGGTAGACAGCGGTTGATAAGCACTTTAATTAACATGTGATAAGAAAAAAGCATCACATCGAGAGAAATATCACCTTCGGAAAGCATTTAAATACGCGAACCAATGTTGGTATATCGACGTTTATCGGTGTTATTAATTGCCTGGATGATATCTGGAAATGATTTCCAGTATACCCTGGAATTAGAGTTAATGGATTGCAATTGGCGAAATGTACAGTACGGCAGGTTTCCATTTGAAAGGTGTAACGAGACTAATAAAGAGTTGTGGTTGGTAAAACATAGACCCTTAATAAGATTGGCATATTGGAAAAATTTTAATTTTTCTTTCACCTTGCTTTTTAGGTACAGAGAAATGATGAAGGCTTAGTGTGTCCAATATATTTTGTTTGCAATAATATTTACCATCAGCGTATGTCCAATATATTTCATTCGTAATAATGGCGTATGCTGTGGAATAACTGATATTACTTGAGAATCAATTCTACAGAACTCTTCCTATCTGCCACGTTTGAAATATTTTAAATTGTAAATAGTCTTTGATGGAGAGAGAGAGAGAGAGAGAGAGAGAGAGAGAGAGAGAGAGAGAGGCGATTATTTTAGTTTTTTGATATTGGAATAAAATAAAAACAGGTCCATTTAATGCTACCATTCCTTTTTTATTATCTTTGGTTATTTTTCTTATGTAAGTCATGGACTGGTTTCCTCTAGTTAATATAATGTTTTTACGACTCCACGACAAAGAAAAACAAAGCAGATGGGCAACGATTACAACAAAATAATAATACTATAAATCACGATCTTTTATTCCCCCCAAAAAGGACAAGGATACTTCAGACCTAAAATAATGTTGAGCAAATAACTACTACCTTTAAGAAACAGTAACAAGTAACTAACGAAGAGAACGACAAATAGACCCCGAAAGGTAAACCAATAAAAGCAAAAGTCGACCTGACTAACTTGAGGAACCACGTCAATCAGTGATTCAATAAGGTTAAATGGTCACTTCGTTAGCACTGGATTGGTTGGACGAGGAGTCTGTTCCCATACTCATTTTCCGGGAAGGGAACTTGGATGAGGTGGAATCCGTGCTGTCCTTTCTGGGGGGGGGGGGGGAAGCTGTTCTTGGTTTTGATATGTATTAGTAGTTTCTTCTAGTGAATGAGGTCATCACGAAGAAGAAGAAGAAGAAGAAGAAGAAGAAGAAGAAGAAGAGAGAGAGAGAGAGAGAGAGAGAGAGAGAGAGAGAGAGTTTACTATTATATCAACTGTCACCAGTCCTACAAGTAACTCAGAGAGAGAGAGAGAGAGAGAGAGAGAGAGAGAGAGAGAGTTTACTATTATATCAACTGTCACAAGTCCTACAAGTAACTCAGAGAGAGAGAGAGAGAGAGAGAGAGAGAGAGAGAGAAGTGCAAATATTTACCCGCCAAACAATGTTTTCTCAATGTGCACATGGATCAGAAATACGTGTTTAATATTACAATTTACACAGACTTTTCAAACATATGAATTATGTTACATGTGGTTTAAAGTAACTGCATGCTCAGTTTATGTTATAATTTGCTATTTCTATCAAATAAGTTTCTTTATCATCTATATCTCACTATACTTTAACCCCAGCCATGTCTCGTCCAAGTACAATGATTTCAGAATCCAGTCTTCTTAAGACCTTAAATTTTTGCCTGGATTCTGTACCCCTCACACCTAAAAATATACAACAATAACAACAACAACAACAAATGCAGCCGTTTCTAGACATGTCAATTCATATTTGGCGTTTGGCCAGTTTTCATCACCACGCTGGCTAGTGCGGATTGGTGAAGGTGGGAAATTTTCATCTTATCCCTTACAGCAAACCAACCAATTATGGGTGGTCCTGACTAGTACAGTTTCGCTGATCATGGTGATACGCAGACCTTTTCACCAGGTTAAGGCATCCCCACTCAGATATGGAAAAGTATACAGGTCATCAGCAAATGTTAAGGATAATATAGGCAAAATATGAAGAAAAAATCCACCTGTAACAGCATAGTAACTATGCTGTTACTGATAGATCAAAGATCAGTCCTTAGGCAACTGTTGCTTAAGAATTAATTTTTTTTTTTTTAGCTTGATAACCAAATAACCTTTCACAGGAATTTTTTACAGATGGAATTACCAAGTTTTGGAGTATGTTCTGCTTCAAGAAGCGTAGAATTTAAAAGGAAATAAATTAAGATACTCTCCTTAAAAAAAAAATAATAATAAACCAATAACAGAACATTTAAATGTAAACAAACAAATCCTTCTCAGTTACGAACCATTCTTTTACAAAACCAAAATCCCCGTGACCTGCTTCGTTTTTTATTTCCTTATTTTTCAAATTCCACTTTTACCTCGCCCTTAGTTATCAACCAGCCCCTCCTAGATCATACCCTCCGACTCGTCTCTCGCAAGGGACCCCCATCCCCCCGGCCCCCTGCTGCAGCTCATATAATATTCCCTTCACTCTGACGTGGAGCTATACATCTCCCCCGGTCACTCACATCGGACACTTCTCGAAATTGACTCTCGATTCTTTATTCAAGGCACCGAAGCTCCCGACCTGGTGGGAGGCAGGGGAGAGGGAGGAAAGGAAGGAGAGGGGAGGGGGATGGAAAGATGTGAGGGAACGAAAGAGAGAAGGTAGAAAGCAGTGAGGGAAAAAATATCTTCTCTACCCCGCAGGAGGGGTGAGGGGGGGGGGGTGGAGAGCAATTCTTGATATGCATTCAGTATTAGAAAATGTGATGGCGTTGAGACATGCCACTTGGATGTGATTAAAGAATTCCCGACATGAAACTATTGGTTGCTCCGAACTGAATAAAAACTAGAATAGAATAAAACATATAAAAAAGACAACAGTAGCTATTCATTAAGATTATCGAAGACGGAATTAAATAATGCAAGACCAATGTACCTATATTTTGATAATGTACGGTACATCTTGTTCGTTCATAATATACTTCTATTCTTTGATAAACGCTCATTGAATATAACGTTGTTGATGAATATCTGGAAACTTATTGAAAACATTTATTATTATTATTATTATTATTATTATTATTATTATTATTATTATTATTATCATTATTATTATTATTATTATTAAAGCAAGATTCTAAAAGCCCAAGAGGTCCAACAGGGAAAAATAGCCCCGTGAGAAAAGGAAATATTTACCCTTTTATCACAACATTTCTCAAGTTAAATTAATAAGAAAAAACAGAAATTGATGTTGAAAGTTTCATAATATATATAAGAATTCATGTAGTGAATGTAATTGATATTAAAATCATTTATTAAATTTCTTGTGAGGATTTTATATCAAAATTTACCCACGTGTGAGCTATAAAATTTTGTATTCAAAGCATTTATGGGGTCAACTATTTTTCATATATAAAAAAAAAATCCCTTAATTTTCTTAAAATTACGTTACTTTATTTAATGATTTTCTCCATAATCATCAACGATGTAAAAGGAATGGTAGCATTAAAAGGACTTTTTTATTTTATTCCAAAAAAAAAAAAAACCTAAAGTAATAGCTTACCCCTCTCTCTCTATCTCTCTCTCTCTCTCTCTCTCTCTCTCTCTCTCTCTCTCTCTCTCTCTCAAATACAATTTTCTTTTCTGATTTACACCTACTCTCCATACAATGAAAAACTACAATAATAGCATACAGGTCTCTCTCTCTCTCTCTCTCTCTCTCTCTCTCTCTCTCTCTCTCTCTCAAATACAGTTTTTTTCTTATTTACACCTACGCTCCATACACTGAAAAACTACAATAAGCGCATACGGATCTCTCTCTCTCTCTCTCTCTCTCTCTCTCTCTCTCTCTCTCTCTCAAATACAGTTTTTTTCTTATCTACACCTACTCTCCATACAATGAAAAACTACAATAAGCGCATACGGATCTCTCTCTCTCTCTCTCTCTCTCTCTCTCTCTCTCTCTCTCTCTCACACCAACTCCTGTTCTTCTTCCATTCTAATTCAGAAATGGTCCCTACCTTGACAGCGCTCTCAATTTTTTTCCTACACTTGTGAAAAGGCATATTGAATCTCGATGAAGTTGAAAACATTCGGTTTCCTTCTGACAACTGCAGCAGAGGATTTATTTAATGAATTCTTCGTGAAGAACGTAGTAAAAAGAAAATAAAAACTTCCAAGGTAAGGAGCTGTCAATTGAATATGTTTTTCTAACATCTAAACTACATTTTAAGATGTGATTTTCTTCATAATGATATACATCTACTATTAAGAATCTAGTAATAGTGGTAATAGTTACAATGGTAGCAAATCTAGAAGTAGTGGTAATAGTTGCAGTAGTAGCAAATCTTGTAGTAGTGGTAATAGCTGCAGTAGTAGCAAATCTAGTACTGATAATAGTTGCAGTAGTAGCAAATCTAGTACTGATATTAGTTGCAGTAGTAGAAAATCTAGTAGTGATAATAGTTGCAGTAGTAGCAAATCTAGTAGTAGTGGTAATAAGTTACAGTAGTAGCAAATCTAGTAGTAGTGGTAAGAGTTATAGTAGCAAATCTAATAGTAGTGGTAATAGTTGTTGTAGTAGTAAATCCAGTAATAGTGACAATAATTGTAATAGTGGTAAAATTTATCGTAGTATATAAAGCACACAACACCTTCCAGCAATAAGTGGATTTGTAACACTTACAACAAATCAAGATAATTGAATACTATTTAATCATTAAAACTATGCCTACTTCATATTTTGCCAAAAATACAATGTTATCGAGAGAGAGAGAGAGAGAGAGAGAGAGAGAGAGAGAGAGAGAGAGCAGGCACTCGCTCCACAGCCTTCACTGTCAATACAGTTTCTGACCCTCGGATGTTACTAGATTGAAAACGTCTTCTCTCCCCAACTCGAACGCCAATAACATGTATTTTGAGAGAGAGAGAGAGAGAGAGAGAGGGAGAGAGAGAGAGAGAGAGAGAGAGAGAGAGAGAGAGATCTTAAAATTTTCTTTTAGTATTGCCTTTCCCTTCATCTCCTACTCTATCGCTCCCTCTTCCTTGTTCTTTTTTTTCTTTTTTATTTTTGGTATATTTCACTAGAGAATAGAAGTGGTGACAATAATCTTCTAAAAGTATAATTTTTCTTCGAGAAAAAAATTAATTTGGATGAATATATATTTGGGCGTATCTTGGTTAAAGATACACATGCATGTATCTTCGTTAAAAGATACACGTGCATGTATCTTCGTTAAAAGATACAGGTGCATGTAACCTGGTTAAAAGATACACGTGCATGTATCGTGGTTGAAAGATACATGTGCATGTATCGTGGTTGAAAGATACATGTGCATGTATCGTGGTTGAAAGATACATGTGCATGTGTCCGGGTTAATATATAACGTGCATGTATTGTGGTTAAAAGATACTCGTACATATATCTTAATTTTAAAATGCACGTTTAAAGATACGAGTGCATGTATCTTGATTTAAAGATATACATATATTTTAGTTTAAAGATATAAGTATATGTATCTTTGTTTTGAGATACCCGTGCATTTTAGAGATACACGTACATGTATCTTGTTTTGAGATACACTTGCAATCCTGGTTTAAAGATACAGGTACATGTATCTTGGTTATAAGATAAACTTGCATATATTCGGTTATAAACATACCCTTTTGTGTATTCTTAGTGTACTTTGTCTTACAGGAAGATGTATCAAAAGTTCCCTGCGAATATTTCCTATAGCAAAATCTCTTCCGTATTCTCTAATTACATTGCCCACTATATATGTGTTCTGAGCAATACAAACAAAACTTCCCGTTTCCCATTAACGCATCGTCTCCCCTCTTTTCACCCCACCCCAGTTCCCCCCTTTTTTTCTGTCCATCCTATCACTCTCCCTCTTCGCACCAGTATCTGGAGAGAGCCAGAGTCCCTAAGGAGTACTCTGACATACCGGACAATCGTACCACCTCCATGAACTTGGGTTATGAACAAACGCCGGACGTTCCTTGGAAGGACCTACTGAGAGAGAGAGAGAGAGAGAGAGAGAGAGAGAGAGAGAGAGAGAGAGAGAGAGAGAGAGAGAGAGAGAGAGAGAGAGCTTCCACGCTCAAGGTAATACAGAACTTTATGACTACAACGCATATCTTTTTATCTCTTTTGTCATAATGGGGTTGGTCCTCCCTTTGACGAAAGGATTTTTTTTATCAATATTTAAAAAGTGCGCTAAATCTCCAGACCTGAGTACGCGAAGTACCAGTTCGAATACAGCATCTTCAAATTGGACAAAAAACAAAAAATATAAAGAGCCGTGTAGTATACACTCTCATCCCTCAGCGCTCCTGGCTCGTCTTCCTTCCTGCCTTACTTCCTTTCAGACACACACTCATCCATAATCACCACATGGGCATAATTTTCCAGGATGTGTCCATAAAGGAAAGAGCCTCCAACAGTCATATGCACCTACGAGGGGGCATTCCAGCAGACCCTCTCGTCATAACTCCAGCTCGCGTAATCCAGACTGCGACTCTGATGACTCGCAGGAGGAAAATGCCTGGAAGCCGGCCTGGATCCCTCCAAGTCGTTAGGCAAGGGTTCCTACTGGCGAGGTGTTAGATATTCATATTCTTCCATGCTCCTCGCCTGTTAACTTTTCCAGGGGGGTCTGGAACGCCGACATGAACTTATTCTCGCTAGATGGAAATGAGTTGAAGCTGGGAGAGCTGGATTTAGAAGCATCGTTATGGGAAGACTCCTCTTCCCCCACCCCCCTCCACCATTCCAGGTGGTAGGAAGGTGGGAGGAGGGGAGGAGGTGGGGGTGAGTGGGAGATATCGAGGAGCTCTTTACGATCTCTTCCTCATATTATTACTGTTCCCAGGGACTGAGTGTTGAGAAGAAAAATAATGTCCATTGCATTTCGGTCCTATTTGACTCTAAATGAATATGGCAATGTCGCAACTAATGTCCCGTGAGCTCAGTCTTTACTTTTCTTTTTTTTCTTTTCTTTTCGCTCATCAGACTTCATAAAGTTTTTATATGTAAATTCAAGGGTGGTTTACACAGGTCATAGTGTGTGTTGCTATTCAAGACATCCCTTTCTTAAAACCTAAGGCCTTGTAAAAAAAGGTGTTGTATATGCGAAAGCTTAGTTTTGTATCCCAAGAAAAGAAATTCTCCTTGGGAGGGAGATATTTTCATACGAAAAGATGAAACACATTTTTCTGGGAGATTTTGCTGCTTCTCTGGATGTTGTACTGCTGAATAAATAAGAAGGTTTTTTGAATAAGAAGGGGTTGTGTGTTCATGGTTATGATCGGTATTCTTGAAGAACATTTAATTTTTTTGGAGGCCCACATTAAAATCTTGATTTCTCTTATTGAGGTCTCATTTCAAACTTGTATTTATGAACATTCTATAAAAAGTTCATCAAAACAAATATTGAAAATGTTCGAGTAGCAAAAAAACTGACTTTTAAAGATTTATTATGTGCTGATATTGAAAAATATTTTTTAAATCACCTATTTTACTACGTGTTAGATTTTTTTTAAATCATTTTAATTCTAATTTAAATTTTCCGGGTAAGAAAATACATTTATAAGGCTTTTTGTTGTATCAGGAACCGTAATTCCTAAACGTTTGTATATTTCTCTTTTGAAGTATCCATTACTTACGTCACGTGGAATGAGTTTTCCACTTTCCACGCACACGCTATCTCTCTCTCTCTCTCTCTCTCTCTCTCTCTCTCTCTCTCTCTCTCTCTCTCTCTCTCACACACGTAAGTCGACGCCAAAAGTCAGCAGTCGCATTATCAGTTTTTTACACGCTTCTAAAAAAAAAAAAAAAAAAAAACTCAGATTTCTCCATTCCACTGACATGTCCTCGACCTGATTGGAGGACCTTAGAATTCCAAAGCATGAACTCTTGTGGTTTGTCTGACGCCAAGACGGAGTGGTTCTCCATCAGGGCGGTTAGAGGCCTTCTATGCTAACACCCCCTCCACCCCCACTCCAAAACTGGCGAGTCCCATATATTCTCCGCCCTCGGATGAACACCCATGGGACGCCTACCGGACGAGGGGAACAACAGTAGAGGGGAAAGTGAAAAGTAAATGCTGACCATTGGAAAAGAAGTACAATTTAGGTGCGATAGTTCCTATTTTCATTTTAAATTCTTATTGAGTCTTTCTATACAGGCAAACATTGTCAAAGGCACAGATGCAAAATCCATAAAAAAATATTTGAATTTTCAAAGGGGCACTTGTCGACACTATAATACATTTATAAAACACACACACATACACATATATGTGTGTATATACACACACACACACATATATATATATATAGATAGATATATATATATATATATATATATATATATATATATATATATATATATACTGTATACATATCTATAAATATATATACACACACATATATATGTATAAAACATATAGATATATATATATATATATATACGTGTGTATATATGAATAAATATATATATATATATATATATATATATATATATATATGTATATATATAAATATATATATATACATATATATATGTATGTATAAATATATATATATATATATATATATATATATATATATATATATATACATATATATATGTATGTATAAATATATATATATATATATATATATGTATGTATTAATATATATATATATATATATATATATATATATATATATATATATATATATATATATATATATATCATTCCCCGTTTTACGAAATAAGCAGTAATTTCCCTAAAATGTGTATGGATTCTTAACAGCTGCCTAATTCACATATTAGGCAGCCTATTTCAGGCAATAGGCTAGTTGCCTGATTCCTGATTTAAGCAAATTAATCATAGTGACACCATACGCAGTTGATATCTAGATAATGAGATCTAGATACTGGACCCTTGTACTAAATTCAGTCATTACTCTGACAGATAATCTGTATCACAAACTAGAAACGGTAGTTATTTTTTTTTTTTTACCTCTCGTCTTAGTCTACGTTAAGAGTATTATTAAGAACTTGCTGTAATCGGTTGCCAACTCAATGTATAAACTTTTTCGTGAGATCATGGAAGAGAAGGGAGCAAGGGAACGTTTTCCTCAACGATTTATTAATAAGCTGGATGAACGTGCTTACTCTAAGTAGACTTCCAGAGCAAAGGAACGTTGTCGTCAACGATTTATTAATAAGCTGGATGAACGTGCTTACTCTAAGTAGACTTCCAGAGCAAAGGAACGTTGTCGTCAACGATTTATTAATTTATTAATATGCTGGATGAACGTGCTTACTCTAAGTAGACTTCCAGAGCAAGGGAACGTTTACGTCAACGATTTATTAATAAGCTGGATGAACGTGCTTACACTAAGTAGACTTCCAGACAATTCAACGTATCAGGATATTTTGGATGAGGTTAAGAACCGTAGTTGTTATTACATTCGACTGAAGTAAGAAATTATGAATGCTGGTAGAATGAAAAAAGAAATAATAAAAGCAAGTTTGGCACTTGTATTCTCCTCCCTCCCTCCCTCCCTCCCTCTCTCTCTCTCTCTCTCTCTCTCTCTCTCTCTCTCCTCTCTCTCTCTCCTCTCTCTCCTCT